>NW_008347322.1:2714076-2734094 GCF_000622305.1 Nannospalax galili
TCATTCTGTCAGTTCTGTTCCTTTAGAGAACCTAACACAACCCTGCAATTGTGAGAGTCCGAGTTTGGATCGTCAGCATCCACATAAAAAGTGGGACATGGCAGTGCATGACTGTAATCCCAGCACTGGGGAGGTGGAGACAGGAGGACCCCTGGGGCTCACTGGACAGCTAGTCTAACCAAATTGAGTGAGAACCAAGTTCAGTGAGAGACCCTGTCTCAGAAAATAAGGTAGAGGGCAATTGAAGAAGACATTTGATGTCAACCTCTGACCTCCATACACATGTGCACACACGTGGATATACCCCCACATGCACACTCATACCCACATATGCACACCCACACATACATATACACACAAAATAAAAACTGGAAAAGAAAATAGATTCTTGCCTAGAGCTTCCAAAAGGAATGCAGGCCCTGCCAACATCTTGTTAAATTTCAGCCCAGTGAGACTCATTTCAGACTTAGGACTCCCAGAAGTGTAAGATAATAAATGTGTGTTATTTAAAGTCACTAAGTTTGCAGCCATAGAAAACACAGGCAGGAACCGACAATCACACACCAAGTGGCTGGTGTTCTTAACATCGTGGCTGTGCCTTTCCTGAGCTCTCAGATGCAGGGCATTCCACCTTGCAGACTGGTCTCTAGGTTCATCTCACCAAATCCATGTGGTTGTGTGGCCTCTTTATGTCTCTCTTTCCACTAGACTAGAGGCTCCATGAGGGCTGGTGCCATGAGTCTGTTCATGGGGGCTGGCACTGTGGGTCTGTTCATGGGGGCTGGCACTGTGGGTCTGTTCATGGGGGCTGGCACTGTGGGTCTGTTCATGGGGGTTGGCATTATGAATCTGTTCATAGGGGCTGGTGTTGTGGGTCTGTTCATAGGGGCTGGTGTTGTGGGTCTGTTCATGGGGGTTGGTACTGTGGTTTGTAGGGGTTTGTGTTGTGGGTGTTTTGATGGGAGTTGGCACTGTGGGTCTGTTCATGGGGTATAGGTCTATTTATTTATTTATTTATTTATTTATTTATTGGTCTTTTTGAGACAGGGTCTCCATGTAGCCCCAGCTGGCCTAGAACTTGCTATGTACACCAGGCTGGCCTTGAACTCACAAAGATCTACCTGCCTCTACCTCCCGAGTGCTGGGACTAAAGGCATACGCCACCATACCCAGCCGGGTCTATTTATTTTATGCAACACCTTGATCTGAAGGTGTAAATAAAGATGTGCAGAATGAGTGACTAAGAGAATGGAATGAACTGTCCCAGACGGTCCTGGCAGTAGCACTGGGCAGTGGGAGCCATCAGCTATTTCCCAGCAATGAAACACAAATGAGGTCTTACCAATTTCCAGGAATGCAGGGATTACATTGGGAAGAGTCAAGATCTGAAGCAGCCATTGTCTGGCTGGTGGGCCGTTAAGCCTACACGTTCAGCCCTTGCTATGGCCTCAATGTGTCCTTCAAAGTCCATGTGTTGGAGCCTCAACCCCCCAGTACCACAGTGTTGGGAGGTGGGGGCTAGGAGAGCTGTCACGAAGGGGTCATTGTCACTGCTGACAAGTGAGTTTGGGGCTGGGAAGATTGCTCAGCCGGTGAGGTGCTTGCTGTGTGAGCTTGAGGACCTGAATTCAGACTCCAGCACCCACAGAAGATGGGCATGGCCACATGCCTCCGTAATCCCAGCACTGGAGAGTAGGGCAGGGGCAGAGAGAGGTAGGTGGACCCCTGGGGCTTGCTGGCCAACTAGGCTAAGTGGGGTCAATGGACTCCCAGTTCACTGAGAGACCCAGCCTCAAAAAAAAGCGGAGAGTGACTAAGGAAGACCCCTTATATTGACATCTGACGTCTATATACCCCCCCCACATATACACACATGCACACACGGGAACATGTACATACACATACAACACACATACACACACACACGTACAAAGTAAGTTTGGCTCCCTCTTGCCTGGGCATGCTCTCTCTCTATCTCTGTCTCTCTCTCTGCCTTACACACACACACACACACACACACACACACACACACATCCACACACGTACACACTGGTCCATCTGCCTTCCACCATGGGTGACACAGTAAGAAGCCCGTCAGTCCCTTGATCTTGGACTCTCTGGCCTCCAGAACTCTGACAAACAAATCTCTGTCCGTAAATTCACCATTCTTGGGTATTCTGGTACAGCAGCACAAAAGACTTCCACAGCCACTGAGCTAAAGATGTCCCTCCAGGCTGTCTTCCTCTGGCCTCTGCCCACCTGACTGTCCCTATCCTCTGTTGACTTCTGCCCGGAGACTTGACACTCAGGAGGCTGGAGCATCTTAATTAGGCCACCCAGCAGCTGTTAAGGGAGTGGCCTGGTCCCCTGTGGAGGCAGAGGCTTCAGTGAAAAATCCAGTGCTTAGCTAGGCAGGGGGCTAGGAGCTAGAGCTGCCAAATCACTCTGGGATGCTTGGGAATGGGCTGAGCTCCAGATTCTAGAGTCGTCATCCTTATTATTGTTTTATCTAATCTGTTCTGGAGAACAACCATTTTGAAATTGGGCAAAAATATAGCCTAATATATTTAAACATATATGTTTTTATTTTTATATCATTTTAAAAATAAATGCATTGATGTACATTTTCCAAGTGCCTGCCTGCTGGATTCCTAATGTAATACAAATGACTCAGATCTAAATTTAAAGAGAGAGGCACATATGTTTAATGCAGGCACCAACTTTCAATCTGGGGAGAAACAGAGTCAAAAGTATTTTTTTTTAGCGTGCGAGTGGACCGAGTGCAAAGTGAATTATCTCTAAGCCATCTGGGAAGTCTGGTGTTTTTCAGTGTCTTCACAACTCTAATTTTAAGCCGTTATTTGGCCTTTAAATAACAATATCTTTTCTTTCCATTGGTTTTTGCACCAGATTCTGTATTTATTGTGCTATCGACTCCAAAAAAGAGACCTATCTTTGAGAGCAAAAAAGAGCAAAAGTTATTGAACGTATTACTCTGCAGATTGGCTCTGGGGGGGAAAAACAGCATTCTGATATTTTGCAAATGAGGTTTGACATGTTCTGGGACGACATATTGCACTCACCATAAACAAGCTGGTGGTGCCCAGAGAGGAAAGCTTAATTAAAACCCCCTCAGCAGTACAAGACTCAAGGAAAAAGACTCCAGGTGAACTAAGTGACCTCCAACATGCTCTTCAGGTTCTCATCACAAATGGTCTTCATTCTTACCTAGAAGAAATTAGAAAATATTAGTTCTGCCCGAGAATCCTGATCCAGCTTTCTAAACTGTCCAGGAGTTGTCATGCAGACAATCCCAGACACATGTCTGGGTGTCTGGTGAGTTCTTCCTGGAGAAGGAGGGAGCACTGAGGAGGGAGCCCACCGGCTTTCTGACCGTTGGAAGTCCTTTGCAATATTAGAATGGAGTCTTCCTAACTATCGCTTCCCTGTCCCTGGCTCTTGTCATTTCCCACCTTCTGATTGACATGAAGGTGACTTGAAGGTCACCATCATGACCTTTCTTGGGCTCATCTCCTCTGCTCTCTGATGTGCACGTTCAGGTGAGGACATGAAGGCAGGTACTCTGTGGTAATGACGGTGATATCAGAAGCCAAATTACAGCAACAACCCTGGCCACACTTCTGTGAACTCAGACTTGCCCAGTGTCGTACTGGTTTTCTTTGATTCAAGTCTTCTCTTCTTTCCCCTCAAAATGTCCTCTCAGAGGAGACGGCTTGGCTGAAAACCAGATTCTAATTAGTAGAGAGGTTCTTGGAAAGAATGACCTGTAGAGTTCACACTGCCCCATCCGATGAGCCCTCGGACCCTGACCAGTTTCTCCTCCTCTGCCCCGGGAAAAAGACAAGGTCACAAGCTTTTGAGAACCAACTTGCCCTGACTCTGATACCTGTTTTATGGGATGCATAAGCATATGATGGGTGCAGGGCCCCATGTGAGCCCACCCTTCACTCTGACCGCAGTTTCTATTCACCTCCTCCCTTACCTTCTGAATTCTGAACACCTGCTCTCTGCACTGTTCCTTGAGACTCTGCACTTTTTGTTCCCTCTGCTTGGAATGCCTTTCCCACCAGCATCCTCGAAGCTCCACACCAGAGATTCCCCAAAGAGCTCATTGGAACAACCTATCAAAATAGCCACACTGGGCTGATGAGGTGACTCAGTGGGTAAAACACTAAGCGTTCAAGTCTCATGACCTGAATTCAACTGCCAGAGCCCATGGGAAAATGGAAGGAAAGGGGCTGGAGAGATGGCTCAGCAGTTAAGAGCACTGGCTGCTCTTGCAGAAGACGCAGGTTCGAATCCCAGCACCCACATGGCACTTAACAACCATCTGTAACTCCAGTTTCAGGGGATCCGACAACCTCTTCTGTCCTCTGCCAGCATTGCACAACACAGGTGCACTTACCTACATGCAGGCAATACACACATACACATAAACATAATATTAAAGGGGCTGGATAGATGGCTCAGCAGTTAAGAGCACTGGCTGCTCTTGCAGAAGACCCGGGTTCGAATCCCAGCACCGACACGGCAGCTAACAACCACCTGTAACTCCAGTTCCAAGAGATCTGATGGCCTCTTCTATCCTCCACAGGCACTGCACGACATGGGTGCAGGCATACCGCTCTTACACATAAAATAAAAATTAAAAATTAAAAAAAGTGGAAGGAGAGAGTGGACTCCACAAAGCTGTCCTCTGACCTCCACACACATTCCTTGGCATGTGCACCACTGCCCCCCACATCACACACACACACACACACACACACACACACACACACACACGCACACACTAATAAGAAATAAATAAAAATTTTGAGTAGCCATCCACTTCTCTGTCACTCTATTCTGCTGTATTTTCCCCTTAACCCAGCTCACCATATGACATATAGACACACCTATTTTCAAGTCACCTACTTTCCTTCAGTAGAAAGTGGGTTCTGGGGGCTGGAGAGGTGGCGCAGCGGTTAAGAGCACTGACTGCTCTTGCAGAGGACCTGAGTTCGATTCACAGCACCCATGTGGCGGTTATGAACCGTCCTTAACTCCAGTTCCAGGGGAATCCGAAGCCCTCTTCTGACCTCTGCGGCATTGCACGACATGGGTGCACTCACATACATGCAGGCAATACACTCATACACATAAGTTAAAAATAATAAATAAAGCCAGGAGTGGCAGCGCACTCCTTTCTTTAATCCCAGTACTCAGGAGGCAGGCGGATCTCCATGAGTTCAAGGCCAGCCTGGTCTCCATAGCGAATCCAGGCCAGCTGGGGCTACAGAGAGACCCTGCCTCAAAAAGGCCAAAATAATAATAATATAATAATAATAATAGTAATAATAATAATAATAATAATAATAAATAATTTTAAGTGGGCTCTTTAAAGCGACGACTTATTGAAGGATTAAACCCTTCAGTGTCCCCTGGGCCCAGATCATGCCTGACAAAGAGAATCCAAGTAATCAATGTGCATTTTACAGATGTTAATGGGTCTGTCTGTAGAGCCCTAAAAGATGCTAGAGACAGAGCTGAAGATGACCGAATTAGCCTTAGCACTGTCTCTTTCGTGAACCATCTCTGGCCCTCTCATATAAGGTACCCATGCCCACTGGGTTCTATTCCAAAGGCCTTGGTGTTACAGTTGTGAGCTGACTGGAGTTCCTGCCTCTCTGGCTTGGAAGGGTTCCCAGAAAGCAATCACTCAACTGGATGCCAGCAGGTGCTCAGGAAACATAGAATATAAAAAGAATGGCATGCCCTCCTCCCTCTGCACTCTGAAATGGAGAGGGTTTGGAGAGACTGCTTGTCATAGCTTGTTTTTTCATGATGAACACCCATCTTTTCTAGTGGAATTTCGAGTGCTGGTTAGCAGTTAGATGTGGTGCAGGAATATGAAGAGTTCAGAGTATTGTACTGGCTCCTCCACGAGGGCTTACTATTAGTGTCATTTAGAACCATGGAGAAGGCTGGGTGGGCATGCTAGCGCACATTTGGGCCTGCAGTCCCAGCACTTGGGAGGCAGGGGCAGGAGGATCTTGAGTTCAAGGCCATCCAACCTTGTCTCAGAAAAGAAAATCCATTTGGAACTCAACAATAAAAAGACAAATAACCTAATTAAAAATAGGAAAGGGGTTAGGGCTGGAGAGATGACTCATCCATTAAAAGTGCTTAATGCTCTTGTAGAGAGACATTCTCAGCACCCGTGTCAGGTGGCTCACAATGGCCTTACAGCTCCAGGGGACTCTGACAACCCCTTTTGGCCTCCTCAGGAACCTGCAGTTGCAGGAACATACACACAGGGATACATAAATAAAAATAGAATGAATCTTTAAGAAACACAAACAAAGGGGTGGGGGGACACAGTTGGAAAAGTGCTTGCCCTGTAAGAATAAGGGACCTGAGTTCAATTCCCAAGACCCACATCTTTTTAAAAGCCAGGTGTTGGGGATGGAGAGATTGCTAAGTGGTTAGGAACACTGTCCCTTCTTGCAGAAGACCTGGTTTCTAATCCCAGCACCCACATGGCAGCTAACAACTGTCTGTAACTCCAGTTCCAGTTCTGGGAGATCTGATACCTTCTTCTGTCCTTCACAGGCATTGCAGCACACCAGTGCACTTACATACATGCAGGCAATACATACATACACATAAAATAAAAGTAAACATAATAAAAATAAAATATAAAAAAAGCCAGGTGTTGTGTGCATATTTATAATCCCAGGGCTGGGGAAGCAGAGCCAGCTTGATCCCTGGAGCCAGCCCAGCCTATGTGGTGACAGTGCCTGCGGAATGGCACCCAAGCTTGTCTTCTGTCCCCTGCATGCACATGAACACACACACACACACGATTTATTTATTTGCTTAGGTTGGGTTTTTGAAACAGGGTCATACTATGTAACCCAGGCTAGCCTTGGACTTACAAGCTTCTTGCCTCATGCTGAGATTTCAGGTGTGTGCCCTGAGCAACAGAGGACTTAAATAGACATGCCCCCAAAGAGCCACTAAGCCTGAGGAAAGATGCTCAGCATCAGTAGTCATTAGAGGCAAATCAAAACCACAGAGAGCTTTTGGTTCACAGTCCCTAGGATGGCTGGGATAAAAAAGGCAGACAGTAAGAAGTGTTGGCAAGCAGAAAGAATAACCCTCATACAGTGCCGTGGGAATGTCAGTGTACAGTCACTGTGGAAACCAGTTTGGCAGGTTCCCAACCATACGAAGAGTTACCATATGACCCAGCAATTCTACTTTTAGATAAATATTCAAGAGTCTGGAAAATATATATCCACCCAAGCACTTGTATACAAACCTTCAAAGCAGTGTTATTCGTAATAGTTCCTAACACCCCCATCCTCCCCGCCCAAAACTGGAAGCAACCCAAATGTCCATCAGTTGTTGGATAGAAAAACAAAAATGTGGTGCATTGACTGCTTTGAGACATAAAAAAGGAGCAAAACACTGGTGCACGTTACAGTGTGCAAGTAAAACAAGCCAGACATAAGAGACCACATGTTGTATGATTCCATTTACATGAAACTTACAGAATAAGCAAATCCAGAGAGACAGAAAATAGTAGTTTCCAGGGACTGAGAAAAGAAGAAAATGTTCTGGAATTGAGGTTGGGAAGTGCTTGTACAACCCTGTGCATTGCCTTCCATATCTAATGGTTCCAGCATCTGCCTCCAGTACCAAGATCTACAGAGGCTCAAGTCAATGTCAAACAGGATACAGTATTTGCATAGAGCTGGCACACTCTCCTCCTGTGTGAAAATCCTTTCTAACACAAGACAACGCTAACACAGCGCAAGTAATTGTTCTACTGTGTTAGTTCAGGAACTCTGACCATGGAATAAAACCACCCCGAAGATGTTCTGGGTCTTCTAAAAACTAAACTATATTTTAATTAATTTAGTTTGTGTGTGTGTTGTGAGGTCAGAGGACAACTTGCGTGCATTGGTTCTCTCCTCTCGCCATACTGGACCCAGGGATGGCACTCAGGTCAGAGGACAACTGACAGCTGTCAGTTCTCCCCATCCACCTTTATATGGGTTCCAGGGATCCAACTCGGGTCACCAGCCTCGGTGCCTTTATCTACCTAACTATCTCACCAGTACTATTCTGGGTTTGAAACAATTTTTTTTTTCAGTTTGTGATTGGTTGGCTCCATGGACAAGACCGTGACTATATGCTGAAATGCCAAGTTGTACACTTTTTTCTTTATTTGTGTGTGTGTGTGTGTGTGTGTGTGTGTGTGTGTACACCTGTCTCTCTGTGTGGGTGCATGTATGGGTGTGTACGAAAGTGCACAGTGCAAGTGTGGAGGTCAGAGGACAACCACAGATACCCATCTTAGGCACCTTCCACCTTTTACTTGAGACAGGGCTGCTCACTGGCCTGTAACTGATGGTCCATGAGCTGCCACTGGAATTACAGGTATGGGCCACTGTGCCTGGCTTTTTACATGGGTTCTTGGGATCTGAACTCAGGTCCTCACACTTGGGAGTCAAGTGCTTTGTCAACTTCCATCTCTCCAACCCAAGTTATTCACTGTTTTCAGTGTTTGGGAATTTCATATATGCGTATAATGCATTTTGAACAAATCCAGCCCCTTCCCTTCCCTCTGATTTCTCCCTCGTTCGCCCCTGACCACTTTTCCCTTCCAGCTCAATGTGCTATTTTTTTTTAAACACACTGAGTCCACTGACTGCCGTCCGCATGAGCATGGCTGCGATCTATTGGCGCATGGGCAGCCTCTTGGAGGCCGAATCCCTGAACAAAATGGACTCCACCTTCCCCAGCAACCATCACTTGTCAATAGCTTCTGGGCTGGGGGTGGGACTTCATGAACCCCTCCTCTACCCTTGCTGAGATTTGGGCTGGCTTGTTGTGCAGGTCATGTGCGTGCAGACACAGCCGCTGTGAGTCCATGTGTGCAACGGCCCTGTCACATCCAGGAAATTACTGTTTCTCTGCATATGTCCACTACCTCTAACTCTTACAATCTTTCTTCCCCATCTTCCTCAATGATCCCTGAACTTTGGGGGGATGTGATGTAACTGTCCCATTAAGAGGTAAATTTTTATTATATATATATTTTTTAAGAGGTGAACTTTATGTTATATATACCTCAATGTTTTTTGCTGAGGTGCTAGGGATTGAACCCAGGGTTTGGTACACATCAGGTGAGTGATCTGCCTGCCACTGCACTTCATCCCCAAACTCTTACTATTAAAACAGAAAAGATGCCAGGCGTGGTGGCACACGCCTTTAATCCCAGAACTAGGGAGGTGGAGGCAGGTGGATCTCTGTGAGTTCCAGGCCAGCCTGGTCTACACAGTGAGTTCTAGGCCAGGTGGGAATATGGGGAGACCCTGTCTCAAAAAATACCAAGAAAAAAAAAAAAGAAGACAACCCTTACCTTTGAATAATCTGATCAAGTACATAATAAAAATGATTACCATATATACCCAGATCCATTAAAGAAGTACATATACATATACACACACAAACACAAACAAAAACACACATACATACATACACACACACCCTCCACACTCCACATGCACGCGCACATGTACACGTACACGCACATGGTGGCACATGCCTTTAAGTACTTGGGAGTCAGAAGTGGGCAAACCTCTATAAGATTGAGGTCAGCCTGGTCTACATGGTGAGTTCCAGGCCAGTTGGGACTACAGGAAGACCCTGTCTCAAAAATTTTCTTATTTTAAATTATGTGTATGTGTGTGTGTGTGTGTGATATGTGTGCAGGTGCCTAAGGAGGCCAGAAGGGGGGTTGGATCCCCTGGAGCTGGATTTACAGGTGGCTGTGAGCTGCTTGATATGGGTGCTGGAGGCTGAACCCAGGTTCTCTGGAAGCAGCAACTGCTCTTAACTGTTGAGCCACCTCTCCAAGCCCCATCTTGAATGTTTCCTATGTTGCTAATATTTTGTCTAAGAAAAAAGCAAACAATGCTGTTAAGAGAGAAGCTGTTCCTTGGGAGGCAAAAAGAAAATGAGCAGGAACCCAATAGATGGACGCTTTTGGGAGCCCTCATCAAAAAATTCCAATGGACTTTAATTTGGACATTTGAAATTTGCCCTGTTCTGACTTTTTTTCTGGTTCCCTGTCTAGAACTTGTAATGCTAACTACTTTTGCTTTTACTTCTCCTTCATATCTCCTAGGCATCAGTCAAGGACTTTCTTTTCTTCCTATAGTTGAGAGTTATGCAACTTGGGAATCTTTTAGATAGACCCACTGAAGGGGTACCCCAATAGCCTCACCCTGCATCCCTGTTCAGAATGAAAGAAGCCAGAGCGGTCGGTGTCCCTATTCCCTATTGGCAATTTGGGTAACCTCTTCGTCTAAAGTAGCAGAGGAAGCATACTTAGGCTTTGGTCAGCATCTGAAAGGAAAGAAGAGAAGAAAGAGGAAAAGTTAATTCTTTTTGAGTCATGACACAGAAGGGTGGGCAAATCACAGTCTTATGGTGGCTCTGATATTATGAATTATGTTAGGAATAGTATATTATCTCATAGGGAATGTTGGAGTATCAATAAGCCCCATAAATTGAACTGGTCCAGACTATAAAAAATGTCTAGTCTATCTGTTGGAGGACCCACTTTTCCAGTCTCACTGGTCAATCACCTGGTGATGGAACCACTCTCAGGAAGGCAGGTTCACCTTAAGTTATGCTAAATAGATGGGCAGAATACCTGGTGTGTTAATAACATAGTGAATATTTCCTATCTGAAACCAGCTCAGAGCCACACAGAACTTCCAGAGCAGCCACAGTCATGTAGGTCTCTTAAGTCTGTCCACTTTCCCGAACTCTTCAGGAAAGCGTAATTTCTCCTTTCCTTCTTCCTGCCTTTCTTACTAAACATGCTTTCTCTAAGGCTTTGGGCTGCTCCAGCATCTTGTGTTTCTTCACGTTTTCTCTAAAGCTTCCTTCTCCCAGCCTGTGGCTGCCAGTCAGACACGTGTCTCACCTCCAGGCAGGCTCTAAACCTGTGTGGCTTCATGATTTTCTTTCCTTCTTCTCATCATTCCCTTCTTCAAGGCAGCTGCCAAGATTACCAGCTCGCCTTCCCTGAGGGCTTTTCTTTAAGATTCTAATAAAGCTTGTAAAAGCTTGAGAGAGAGGGGGGGTGGGGAAGAGAAGCTGTTTGAGTTGTCAAACACACGTGTACACAACACAATTCAGATATACACAGGAGGATTCCTGTAGACTTAATAGATGGCGTCCTACCGAAACAACATGGGTGTTAAGAAAATAGAATACTCAAGGAAGCACATTTCTTTCTATGTCCCACCATGCTAAAAAGCGTGGGCGATGTAACCATCTGCAGGACCAAAGGGTTTCTCCAAATGAATCTGATCATCGTGCCACATCGACAGTCAGCAGTCTGACTCCTTCACCCCTCTAAATTCAGGAAGCCATCTCCATCCTGTCCTGTGCATTTTCACAGCCTTTCAGCCTGGGATACTGTTGTGGTTTGCTTTTCTGTTGCTGTGATAAACACCATGGCCAAAAGCAACTGGAGAAGGAAAGGGTTTATCTGGCTCACACTGCCATGTCATTGTCCATCACCGAGTGACGTTAGGGCAGGAGCTCAAGCAGGAACTGAAGACAAAACCATGGAGGAAGGTTGCTTACTGGCTTGCTTCCAGGCTCAAGTTCAGTTAGCTTTCTTACTGAGCCCAGGCCCACTGCCTAGGGATGGTGCCACCCATGGTGAGCTGGGCCCTTCTACATAAATTAACAATCAAGAAAATACCCCATAGACATGCCCACAGGCCAGTCTGATGGAACTGGCACTTAACTGAGATTCATTCTTCCCAGGTTGGCAACCAAGATTATTCATCACAGATGCTTTTCTATTTTGAGGCTACTTGGTAGATCAATGGACATCTTTTAAAACTTCTATTAGGGTATGGCGGTGTATGCCTTTAATACCAGCATTTGGGAGGTAGAGGCAGGTAGGTTGCTGTGAGTTTGAGGCCAGCCTGATCTACACAGCCAGGTCCACACCAGCCAGGGCTACATAGTGAAAAGACATTGTCTCAAAAACAAAACTAAACTTCTGTTAGCTCAAACTAGTAATCTTGTATTTCTCTATTGTGTTGTCACCAAAAACAGCATTAGTGCATTGTCAAAAAAAAAAAAAAAAAAAGAAAAACAATTTTCCTATTTGCCTTGTGGGGAGTGCTAGAGATTAAACCCAGGGCTGTGAGCATGCTTGGTAAACCATCTACCACAGAACTACATCTCCAGCCTTGGGAAAAAGTATATGTATATATGTATATATATGTATATCTATCTATCATCTATCTATCATCTATCTATCTATAGATATATATAAAATGTGCTGAGTCCATTTAGTGGCGCTCGTGCGTGCCTGTATTTAGGGCTGACCACTTGGGCTCAGATACCCTCCCTGGGAGCTCGTCCCTGGAGAAAACGGATTCTCCCTCCTCAGCATCCATGGACCACCTCTAGCGCTTCATCTTGAGTTAGGGCCCTGTGATATTTTCCCATTCACCTTGGCATGTCACCTGGTTTTGTCATTATACAGACCTCCTTGGCTACCATCCTGTGGAGTTTCACCAGTGCTGCTTCCCTACCACGTCTAGAACGCATTAACTAGCAGCAGGTGTCTTGTCCCTCTGGCTCTTATAATCTTTCTGAGTCTTAGGTATAGAGGTTGCATTATAGATGTGCCACTTGGGGCTGGGCACCTCACAGTCATTTATTCTCCGTGTTTGACCAGCTGTGAAACTTTGTAAGTCTCCATCAGTTGCAAAAAGAAGTTTCTTTGATGAGTGGTGAGAGGTACAATTGTCTGTAAATATAAGGATACAGTATTTAGAATCTAGTAAGACATTACAGTGGTTTGGGAAGTAACAGAAGTAATTTTTTCCTGGGTCTATGGCCTCTCCAGTCATGTGTACTTGGCTATGTTTACAGTACCACACACGACTTCCCTCCTATAAAGCAGGCCTTAAGTCTAGTTAGGCAGCTGTTGATTACCCCCAAGACTAAAAGAAAAGACCCCGGTTTCAAGAGGGGCAGCCCATTCCCAGCCAGGAGCCTCACTTGTATTCTGTGTCTTGCCAGGAGTTGCCATGGGTAAGCTCCAGGGAGTTGTGAGAGGAGTCATGGCCCCTAACCTGGAGCTTTAGCTCTTGAAACAAACGACCCAGGGCTGCTCCCCCACCCTGTGCCTTGGCCTCCCCTGGGAGCCTCAGATCCAGCCGGCTTCCCTCTGCCCCCCCCCCCCGTTCTAGTGAGTTCCTGAGTTAGAAGCGCTTGCTGTGGGCAGCCTCATGGTCCTGTCTGATTAAAACGTACCATCCACAGAACTCAGTAATAGAATTAGAGGACGGTCCTCCCTCAAACCGGCTGCCGTTGAGGCTGCTGCGTAACAATTCGCATCTTGCTCCATCCTGACTTGGCCTAATGTGTTGGTCAAAGGGTCTGTTCCTGAGATGTAATGTGCTTAATTACGGATGAACACGGCAGAGTGGAGGCCCCTCACAACACGCCCAGTGGTTGACTGAGTGTCCAAATGGGTGATCAATATTGACTAAGATATTTAAAACATCTCCTGGCTTCCTGTGATAGGAAGAGCAGGACTTGCCTGTGAGTGTTCCTCTTTTGGCTGCTCTGCAGGGGGGAGGTCTCCCTGTTTCTCTGGGTCTCTCCCTCTGCTTCTAAACTTGGATCCTTTTGCTCACTTGTTCCATAGCTACAAGGGGGACCTTCAGAAACGCAGGTCTGATCTCAGGATGTCCCCATTTAAAGCCATCTACTGCTCTGGCCTCACATCACCTGGTGAAGAGTCAGCCCCGTATGACAGCTATTATCATTAGTTATTGAATGCTGCTATAGTTAAGTCCCCCAAAGGCACATGTGTTGAAGGTTTGGTCTCCAGTCTGTGGTGCTAGTAGGAGGTGGTGGGACCTAGCGGGAGGAAGTTGGGTCACCGGGCACATGCCCTGGAAGATGACATCAGACTCCGGCCCCTGTGCTCTCTTTTTGTCTCTCAGCTGATGTAAGGTAAGTCACTTTGCTCTGTCATGTCCTCCCTGTCTTGATGCTTCACCACAGGCCCCAAAGCAACAGAGCCAAGTCACCACAGATTGAAATCTCTGAAACCATGAGACTAAACAAACCTTTCTTCTTCTTAAGCTGGGTTTCCAAGTTATTTTGTCACAGCAATGAAAAAACTGACTATGGAATATTGTTCAAAGCCTTTCTGGATTCTTGTCCCAGGCTCTGCACAATGCACTGCTTCTCACTTTGCAGGCCTGACTTAGATCTCCTTTCCCTCTATCCCCATGTCACCTGCTGAGTTCCCTTTCTTCTTGGTAGACCCTCTAACAATCTCTCCTCTAGAGGGGCCGTCCTGATTAGTCTGTATTGTCAACTTGACTCAACCTAAAGTCACCTGAGAGGAGGGAACGTCAATTGACAAACTGTCTCAATCAGATTGTCTTGTGGCCATGTCTGTGAGAGATTCTTGGTTGATGATAGATGGGGGAGGACCCAGCCCCCTTCGAGTGGTGCTATCCCTGTGAAGCGGGGCCTGGGATGTTTAAAAAGGTTAGCCAAGCAGTGAGCCAGAGGGCAAGCCAGTATGCATCATTCTTCTGCTTCAAGCCCCTGCCTTGGGTTCCTGCCCTGACTCCCCTCAATGATGGATTGTGACCTGGAAGTGTAGGATGTAATAAACCCTTTCCTCCTCAAGTGGCTTTTGGTCATGGTGTTTATCACAGCAACAGAGAGCTAACTTTCCGACTGGGGAGGCCATAGACCCTAGAAAAGATCAGTCTTCTGTAGACACGCCAAAACTCTGTGCATATCTCTTACCAGATTGTCCTCTCTCTCCTCTGTGCACCTTCTAAGCTGTGGGGGAGCACATTCCATTCGGATCCTTCTTGAGTTCTTTTCTGGGGTGTACGCTACTGAACAAAGTTGGCAGCACAGGACTCCTGGCACGGTGGAGGTAATTGATGTTGATATTTCTCTCCTTTTTCTCCTTCTTGAATTAGTAAATCCCTCTTGATCTCCCTTATTCTGTGATTATGAGCTCTGGAGGGAATCTACTTCCATATTCTCTGTGTGTGTCGGTGAGTGCCTGTGCTGTGTGTGTGCACGTGTGCTCATACACGTGTGTGGAGGCCAGAGGCTGCTATTGGTTCCTGCCACTATTGCTTTCTACCTTATTTTTTGTGACATGGTCTCTCACAGAGTCTGATGTTCACTAATTGGCAAGACTGCCTTGCCAGTGAGCTCTAGGGATCTATCTGCGTATGCCACCTCCCCTACCAGTGCTGGGGTTGTACATATGTGATACTGTGCCTGGCTGAGGATCTGAACTCAAGAGTGCTTGTATAGCAGGTACTTGACTGACTGAACATCACCTCAGCCTCTACTTTCTTAGACTGTAGACATGAGAACACAGATTTGGGGCAGAGGCTCTGCCTAGGCTCATTTCCAGGCCTTCTGGGTTTCTGTGATCAGCTCGTTCATTGTCCTCACTGTCTTCATGGTCTTCAACATCATGTCAGAGTCATAATGGGCAGCAAGAGGAAAAAGTTCTGAACAGAGTGCAGGAGGACCCTTCACTTTAAAACACTTATTTTTGTTTTATGTGTATGAGTGTATTGCCTGCATGCACATAAGTGCACCTGTGTTGTGTGATGACTGTGAAGGTCAGAAGAGGGCATTGGACTCCCTGAAACTAAAGTTATGGAGAGTTGTGGGTGCTGGGAATCGAACCCGGATCCTTTGCAAGAGCAGTCAATGGCCTTAACTGCTGAGCCATCTCTCCGGCCCCAAGAGAGCCCTTCACTTTAGATCCACTCTAATCAGGCCTGATTCTAAGCACTTTAAATGACATGATTTGGACCTTAACCAAGTAAACGCAAAGGAATGTACAATCCTTTCCCGACATTTTCGTGGTACTTACTGGGCTAGACCAGACCACTGCCCCTCACCTCCCACCAGCTGCTTCAAAATACGGGGAGCATTCTGTGACAGCACATTCTGTGTGCTTTGCCGAGTGACTGACAGGGATGCATACTTTGTTGCTCCTGCCTAATCCTCAGCCCAACCAGTGATGTCTTAAGCATTCTGCTTTGCCGATCATGACAGGTGTCTTGGTGACGTGTGGTTGATCCACCACAGGTCTGGTTAGGTCTTTCCAGTGACATTTTGCTCCAATTGTCCAATGCAAAGCTCTGCATCTAGCGCATTCTTCTAATTATTAATTGATGAGGATGATTTGTCTGTCTGAATGCGTCAACCACACATTCTCTGAATACAATAGGAGTCACAGCATATTTTAATTAAATACTGACAATTTTAATTCTGATCGCTTTAGCTCATACTCCCGAGCTAGTAGCATCCAGCTAATGGCTTGCTCATTTTGGAAGACATTAGCAGCAGGGTGCTGCCTTTTACCCAAACAGAAGATCATAATAATTAAAATCTGATATTTCTCAAAATGAACTCCTTTAAAATAATTTATATCCCACCAACACACACACAGATGCAGGCACATACACGGCAACATTCTCAAGAATTTACAACACCTTAGAGAACCTCTGTCCATTTCTTTTCAAAATGGAAAGTTTTCTGTTGGCGTGATAAAAGACTCCTTACTAGGTTCAGGGGAGATGTGTGTTCACACTGATCAATTTCTGAGCTTCCCAGAAGAGGGGCGCCACAGAGAAATTCAGAAAACTAATGACTGCGGGAGCAAAGTCTATTTGTACTTTATTGCACCAATCAGAGTGGAAACCACTGAATCAGAGATGAAGACAAAGGAAAATATTGGGGGTGCTGCGGGGGGAAAGGGGCCTGAACGTGATGGAGAGGCTCTGAGTGTAGGAAGAGATGAAACTGTTTGGAAAGAGGAGTCAAGGCAGCGGCTCGACCGTACTGCATTAATTGATTCACTGCACCCACACACTGACCCTGGGCCTCTGTTGTGTTCCAGGCATTGGGGACTTGATGGTGCTTGAAGTAGATCCCTCCTTAACCAGAGAGAGGTCCTCAGTTAGGCTTTAGGGGAGGCTATGAACCTAGACATTGCATACGGAAACCTCATGTGGGTACATATGCAGCACACAAGAAAAGGCTTGGTACCTTTCCCTTCCCGCTAGGGACAAGGAGCATACAGGGTCTCTCCCATCTCCCTTCTTTTTTTTTTATGCAGGGTCTTGCTATAGATCCCAGAATTCACTATGTAGACCTTGAGCTTAATGTCAACCTCCAGCCTGAGCCTCCCAAGTATTGGGATTACAGGTGTGAGCTATCATGCCTGGCCACATTTTCTAACCCTCTAGGGACTCCTTTAAGGATAAGTAAACACAAAGCTAGAATTTACCTTTCCTATTCTTGCCAAAACCAAGACAAGCCAATGAACACAGATATTTTCCTTTCTTTTTACGTTTGCAAAGTTAAAAGAATGTATTCTACAAAAACCATAAAAAGCCCTATATTCCAACAGGGATAAAAAAAATGTCACCCCCAATAGAGTACAATGGGTACAGCTAATTGACACAACAGTGGCCACGGGGTCTTGTTATTAAAATCTTGAGAACAGACAGACCCGCTGTTAACACTTGTTTGATTCTGTGCAGAAAATCCTCCCAGTATGAGTGACAGGCACCTTCTCCTAATAGTTATGAGTTTCTGAGTGTTTTCTATATACCAAAGATTATTTCAAATGCTTTTATTTTTAAGGCAGGGTCTCACATTGTAGTCCAGGCTGGCTTCAAACTCATGGTGACCCTCCTGCCTTAGATAATAAAGCTCGTGGCTATGTTAAAAATTTAGTTTTATTATCTATTTACAGATAGAAAACCAGAGGCTCAGGAAGGAGTAATAACTTGAGTAAAGTTCTACAGCTTGAAATATTGTATGTGTGTATACATCGGGGTAAGAAGTTAGGTGACTGTAACTCTCTACCTATTCCCATGAGATAGAGTCTCTCACTGAACCTGGAGTTATGCTGGCAGCCAGTATGCCCTGGTGATCCTCCGGTCTCTGTCCTGCACAGCCCTGGGCTTGCAGGCTTGTGTGCAGCCATACTTGGCTTTTACGTGGGTGCTGGGGACTCAGACTCAGGGCTTGTGCGGTAAGTGCTCTTATCTCTCTCCAGCTCCACAGCTTCATGTTTTCTGAAGTCCTCACACCCTTGTTCCTTAAGAAAAAGTGTAATTAGCAGCATTATGAAATTTATTTTAAAAGGCTGGAGAGATGGCTTAGCAGTTAAGAACACGGGTTGCTCTTGCAGAGGACCTGGGTTCAATTCCCAGCATCCACATGGTGGCTAACAACCATCTATAACTCCAGTTCCAGGAGAATCTGATGTCCTTTCCTGTCCTCTGTGGGCATTTCATGACAGGGTGCACTTACATTCATGCAGGCAATTTACTCTCTCTCACACACACATACACACACACAAATAATTAATAAATAATTATTTTTTAAGTTTATAAAAGTCAGGTTTAGCAGTGCATGGTGGTACACCCCTTTAATCCCAGAACTCAGGAGGCTGAGGCTGGTGGATCTCTGTGAGGTAGAGGCCAGCCTGGTCTACATAGTGAGTTCCCAGCCATCTGGGGCTACAGGAAGACCCTGTCTCAGAAAATAAAAAATGAGGTTGATGTCAGGAAATGAAAACCACTGTAGATACTCCAGTCAAAGCATGGTTTTCTCTCACACAGCTCTTTGAATTCTTGCAAAATGTTTAGGAATTGTTTGTTTGAAGCAAATGGACGCTGGGACTCAAATTTGTAAGCTTCCAGAATTAGTAGATTTAAGGTGGTGCAGTGGGGTTGAGGGGAAGGTGGGAATTATTAGGGAAGTGGGTGTGACACTTGACACAAACTAGAGTCATCTGGGAAGAGGGAAGCTCAACTGAGGAATTTTCTCCATTGGATTAGCTTGTGACCATGTCTGGGAAGCATTTTCTTAATGGTTAATAGACAGAGGAGGGCCCAGCCTGCTGTGGCGGTGCCATCCATGAGCAGGCGGTCCTGGACTGTACAATAAAGGTATCTGAGCATGACAGGGGAAGCAAGTCAGTAAGTGGCATTTCTCCATAGTCTCAGCTTCAGTTCCTGCTTCCAGGCTCCTTCCTGCCTTGAGTTCCTGTCCAGCCTTCCCTCAGTGATGAACTGTGCCGTGGAAGTGTAAGCCAAGTAAACTCATTTCCTCCCCAAATTGGTTTTGGTCAGTGTTTATCTGAGTAATAGGGAGACCACTCTAGGACAGCAGGGATCGAAGAGGACGACACAGTTTCAAACTTCTGGTCAGCATAGCCTGGCAGAATTGAAGATTTTTTTTCTTGCCATCTCTGCTATGTTTATACTTTTCCTGCTCCTTAAAACATGAAGTCACTTAAAACAACTTACTGTGACATTATTTCAAACCTATAATTGCAAAAAAACCAAAAAAAGTACAAAAAAAAATCCATGCATGTTTTCCTCACCCAGATTTCACAACTGCTGACATTTTACATTTATCTTTCTTCCTTCAAATGTGCACATCCCTGTTATTTTCTTTCTCATGTAGACACACATCAAAGCCAGCCTGATCTACATAGCAAGTCCTGGGCCAGCTAGGGTTACAGGGAGACGCTGTCTCAAAAAGATTAAAAAAAATCACTTTTCTGTGGTTCTATTTCCCTCAAGGTTATCTTCTTCCAAAACCACAACACAGTGAACAAAATCATGAAATTTCCATGGACAAAATACTATCAAGTAATCCACAGACCTCAGATTTCAATTGTGCCAATCAGGTTAGCAAAAGAAGATCCCAGTCGGAGAACTACACTTGGCTGTCCTTCCCTGAATTCATGACCTGGAGCAGTTCTCTGTCCACTTCCTCTCTCAGAACACAATTTTAAAGATAGCAAACAAACAAACAAAACAACAGGTCAGTCATTCTGTTGTCCGTTGTTCAGCCTGGGGTTCATG
>NW_008347322.1:2734480-2776719 GCF_000622305.1 Nannospalax galili
CACTTGGGAGGCAGAGGCAGGTGGATCTCTGTGAGTTCAAGGCCAGCCTGGTCTACATAGTGGGTTCCAGGCCAGCCAGGGCTACAGGGAGACCCTGTCTCAAAAAAGACCAAAAAAAAAAAGTTCTTGAAGGATAAATGTTTCAACTTAGAAAGCCCCAAACCAGGTTGAGAAAGCCCCAACCTGGAAACTGTAATACCTGAGGTAAATGTATGCCAACATTTTATGTTCACACAAACCCTCCAACTGTAAAATAACAACTACAGAAAAAAAAACCTGTCTTTCCTCCTTCAAGCTCCTTAAAAACTCAGACTAACCGTGCCTCAGTGCCCAGTTTCCATCCCGCAGAGAAACTGTTGCCTGTCATGGTTCTAATGGAGAGTAATCTCCTCCTGTTGAGGTCCATCTCATTCATCTTTCATTTTCACATTGCCCTGGTCAATCCCCATCTAACATTTTCTAACAGTACTGAGATGTTTCCTTATCTTACATGTTTGGTTCTGTGGCCATGCAACCACCCCACCATCTGTGCACAGACTTTTCCAAGTCTGTAATCTTTATTTATTTATTTTATTTATTTATTTATTTTTGAGAGAGGGTCTAGTTATATAGACCAGGCTGGCCTCAATCTCACAGAGATCCACCTGCCTCTGCCTCCTGAGTGCTGGCATTAAAGGCCATGCTTGGCTCAAGTCTGTATTCTTTAAAGTTCTTTAGAACAGTTGGCTGAACTCTTCCCTACAGCTTCCCTGGATCTGTTTTATTTTGTTCTTGGGACTGGGGATTGAATCCAGGGCCTCACGTATGTTGAACCAAGCACTCTACCACTGAGCTACATCCCCAGCCGCAACTGGTTATTACTCCTAGGAAGCCCAGAAGTTCTCCTCTCCCTGATTACCGAGATAAGATGAAGGTTACCATATGACCTTCCCTGTGTTCATCCTTTCTGTACAGACTCTGTATCCTTGATTCCTCTCAGGAAAGAACCTACCCACAGCAGACAGGACAGAAAAATAAATGAGATGTCTTAAATTTCTACAAAACCAGATTTGGCCACCATTTTCTTACAATGCCAAACCTATCTTCCCTCTACATGTTTACGTTGCTTCTTCAGAGGGGTGGACTTCACTGGACGCCAGCCCCTAGAAGCCTATGTGATTTTTGACTTCTCTCAGTGCTTCATATAAATGCAGTCCTACAGTTTTGGTCTTTTTGTGACTTTTGTTTCACATAGAATATTGCTCTGAAATTTGATTCATGTGATTAACAAAGTGTGTGTGTGTATGTGTGTGCGTTTTGACAGGGTTTCACGTAGCCCAGGCTGGCCTTGAACTTCTGATTCTCCTGCCTCTACCTTGCAAATGCTGGGATTGCAGGTGTGCACCACCATGCCTTAATGATAAACTGACTAATTAATCTACAGTTCTAATTCAGATATCATCTGGTTATGTGTCAGAATTTCCCCCCTTCCTTCAGAAGGAAGGTCTGTATGCATTTCTTTTGCATATATTACATTTTGCTTATTTGTTCCTTTGCTGGTGGACATCTGGATTCCTTCCACACTTGGTTGTGAATAAGGCTGCTGCGGACATGGGTGTACAAACGCCTCATCGAGATTCTGCTTTCAGTTCCTTTGGGCATATGCCATTATCTCCCCATTTTGCTATTATTAGTTATTATTATTAATTTTTGGACACAGGGTCCCATGTAGCCCAGGGTGGCCTCTAACTTGACATGTACCTGAGGGTGACCTTGATTGAACTCCTCATTCTCTGACCACCACCTCCTAAGTGCTAGGTTTACAGGCATGAGCATGGCTCGTCTTTCTTTCTGAATGAGTATCTTTCAGAACGTAAGAAACATTAAATATTCTTTTCTTTCAAATCCTGTATAACTTGGAACTTGGTTTATGACAAGGAATTTTTAACTTTTAATCCAACCATACCCTGTAAAGCTTTTGTTTAAGGCAAGGTCCTGATGCGTTCCTGAGCCTGTCGGCCTGGGGCGGTGGGGCTCTTCTCCCGTCCTCCTGATTCTATTAAACTAGCCAACCAGAAAAGACTGTGAGGTCAGAAGCCAGCCAACGGGAAAAGACACCGTTGTACTGAATTAAGGATAAAGCCCACCAAGCTTCCAGTCTGGTGTGTACTTGCTGGATCTGACAGACCACATAAGACACCCTTTTGCAAAAGGAAACTCTGCCTTGCCAAGTTACTTGGCTTTGTCGGCGTGTTCTTTGTGCGGTATTGATGGGGTCCTTGGACCTTGGATTTTCTGGGTTTTTTTTTTCTTTCTTTTTTTGGTTTTTTTGAGACAGGGTCTCCCTGAAGCCCCAGCTGTCCTGGAACTCACTATGTAGACCAGGCTGACCTTGAACTCACAGAGATCCGCCTGCCTCTGCCTCCCGAGTGCTGGGATTAAAGGCGTGCGCTACCACGCCCGGCTACTATTAGTTTTAACATCCATTGATTCGTCCCTGAGTCAGTGATTCCAATGGCTGCCAAATGGCAGTTTCCTAATATCACTCCTTTTACATTTACTTGTTGGCATTCTTCTGTAGGAAAGAGATTTCCCTCCATACCTTTATTTATGAATATAAACTCATTTTGTGAATTTACTCTGGGGACTCTATTATTTTGAGCAATTCTTTCCTATATGACATCAACAGTACAAGTTTCTGTTCACGCGGGAACTTTCTGTATTTCTTTGTCACCCACCATTAAGCAGAAGGCGAATACAGCCAGACTTCCGTTTTCCCCAGGTGGACTCTGGATAGCCCCAAGGCATCGCGAACTACATTTCCCAGAGACGTCTTGGGCTGACGTCATCAAAGCGCGCACGTCCCCGTTCTGGAGGCGGGCCGTGGCGGCGGCAACATGGCGGACGTGTTGAGTGTCGGGGTGAACCTGGAGGCCTTTTCGCAGGCTATCAGTGCCATCCAGGCGCTGCGCTCCAGCGTGAGCAGGGTATTCGACTGCCTGAAGGATGGCATGCGCAACAAGGAGACGCTGGAGGGCCGCGAGAAGGCTTTCATCGCGCACTTCCAGGACAACTTGCATTCGGTCAACCGGGACCTCAAGTAGGTACCGGAACGTGGTCGAGGACCCTCCCGGCTGCCGGGACCCCACTCCAGTCTTCCCAGTCAAGGCCTCGCTCCCTTCCCCTACCCCCCACCCCCGTCAACACCTTCTCTCCGTCGTCCCCAGGGACACCTTGTCCGCGTCCCCGCTATCCAGTGTCCATCCTCCAGCCCCGCCGCGAGGGCCGACGGGGAAGCGAGCTCTTCGCAGGAACTTGCACACGGTTGCGCTTAGCAGGTGTCTCACCTGTAGGTCTGCGCTCTGTCACTCCGGTCAGACCACCGTAAGCCCTCCCAGGCCCCCCCATTAGGGCCGCCCCAGACCCAAGTGCGCGTCCTTGGGTCCCTTGAAGGCCAGTTCCGCCCTCCTAGAGCCTAGCATTCAGCGGCTCCACGCCCAAACAGTACCAAACCAAACAGGTCTCGACTCTTTTGTCTCTCTTGATTCCCTTCCCCAGCCGCCTGCCCAGTACTTCACCAACCTAATCTCTCATGCCTATCTCCAACAGTTTCTTTCTTTTCTTTTTTATTTTAGAAGAGGAAGGATTTATTTGGGCTCAGGGTTTCGGAGCACTCACTCAGGAAAGGCCCGCGGGAGCAGCTTAGCTCCTAACCATTCGTGATTTGTGTCCTTCAGGGTTCCGGATTACATATGTCCTTTATTTTTGGTCTTTCTGAGACAGGGTCTCCCTGTAGCCCCAGCTGGCCTGGAACCCACTATGTAGATCAGGCTGGCCTTGAACCCACAGGGATCCATCTGCCTCCGCCTCCTGAGTACTGAGACTAAAGGCGTGGGCTACCACGCCCGGCCAAGAGTTTTGCTTTTTACCTTAATAGGGAAAGCATTTGGTGAACGGGTTATCCATGACAGGGATAGGGTGGGGTTTGGACAGGGTGGGGTTCCAGTGTCCCTTTCCTTCATCGCCTGTTCTCCCACAGTGCCTGATATCCAGCCCAGGGTCTTGCACATGTCAGGCCAGTGCTGAGACTGCTGAGCTCACCCTCCAGACCAAATTTTCCTCCTTCATATGGTCTCCTTAGTAACCAGGTGGGAAGAAGAGGTGGGATAGAGGAGGGGATGGTAGTGAGATCATGAGTACCTGCCCCACTCCTCATACTGCCACAAACCCTACACCCCTCAACTTCCACATCTCCTTGATTTTTGCAGTGCCAGCAACAGTGAATACTTTTCCTGCTTGAGAGTGACGTGCTTGTATTTTTTTCCTTCATTTCTCTCAAGCTTTCTGTTGTTTGTGATGTTACAGTCCTTTATCACTTTGGAGGCTTTGACTCTGCTGATGTAACTTTGACCTCTTAAGTCTTCGTATAGTAGTGCCAAGAAGGTGGTGATGGAAGATTCCAGATTGAACATAGCATGCATGGGAAGCTGTTCACAGAGTGGTTGGCAGCTGGGGACTGTCCTCTCAGAACATGATTCCAGCCAGTGTGCTTTTGCAGTTAGCTCACATTCCCAAGCTTCTCCAGAGTTCCCTGCTAGACAGAAGTGTGTTTGTTTGACACGGCCCCTCCATGGTGTCTTCCCGTTTGTTTAGTTTATCTCTTCTATGTTTTGCCATCTGTGAAGCATCATGCACAAATCTATCCTGAGGTGAACGATAAATAATCACAATTTATTCAGGTACTTGCTGTTCTGCCAAATGGAGTGATCTGCATGTGGGTCTGAAAACCCTTGGTGAGAGGCAGTGTTATACCACATTGTAAAATCCCAGAAAGTCCTGTGTTCCATCCGTCCGTCCATCCATCTGTGCCCCCCCCCTCCACCAAGAGGGATCTGAGTTGTTAAATCCTGGTTTTAGAACTCTCAGTCTTCTTTGTGTCTTTAGATTGGTTTCCTCTGGAACAGCATTGGAGAATATTTGAAACGAATATAAAGCCTCAGGAATTCTTTTGGTTATCCCTAGTTTTTCAGTGTTTTTGAGTCTGGGTCTCCCTGGAGTCCCACCTGGCCTAGAACTCACTATTAGACCATGTTGTTGAGATCTATCTTCTTCTACCTCCTGAGTGCTGGGATTAAAGGCATGCACTAGCATACCCGGCCAAAAAGTTTTCTTAAGAGACTGCTGATGGCATCCAGCCTTGACCAGTGTAGCTGGCATTGATAGCAGGAAGTGGACTCAGTTTATTGAGCTTCTCTCTTTTCTTTCCAGCGAGTTAGAACGTCTGAGCAACTTGGTAGGCAAGCCATCTGAGAATCACCCTCTTCACAACAGTGGGCTGTTAAGTCTGGATCCTGTGCAAGACAAAACTCCTCTCTACAGCCAACTCCTGCAAGCATACAAATGGTCCAACAAGGTAAGGGAGGTGCTGCACGTGGAGTTAATAGAGCAAAGCCCAGATTTTCTCCTCTAAATGCAGAGTAGGGGTAAGTTTTTATCTCTCAATCTGCATGCGGTGATAAGAGTTGGGAGTTTTAGAGTATTCTTGTAAGGGATTTTCGTAGCTCTTTGAAGTCTGAGGATTAATAATGATGCTCAGGTAATTACATTTGAAAAGGAAGTCAAAGTCAAGCTTACCTAACCTGGAGGTTGGGTGTGGGGAGTCAGCTCATGGAGCCCCTGTATATTATATGCTGTGTGTTTTGGTATTAGCCTTTTGTCTGGGGGAAGTCCAAGCCTCCTTCCACTTCTCAGGAGCTGCTAACTTCTAGAATTTAAAACTGGTATAAAGGTTTTAGTCATTGACCTTGTTTATGTTCTTTATCTCTGTCACTGATGGAAGGATGTCTCAAAAGTGCTATTGGTTAGGTCGCTCACTACTCTGTTTGGAGCATATCTGAGATGCTCTTATGCTCCACAGAGTGTGACGATTGTGGTGTCTTTCAGCAGGCAAACCCGTGCTGTAGACCTTAGGATAGTTGGAAAAGGAAAACTAAGCGATAGTCTGAAAATAGGGAACCATTAGGCTCAGGAGCCTTGAAGCAGTTTGTTTCCTGATGAGTTCCTTCGTTTGCCTGCTGTGTTGTGTGTGTTGCTGTGGGGAGGACTTCACTAGCTCCTTCTGGCCTTGATTGTGAACTGCTGTGCTCCTCCAGGTCCATCCGTCATCCTCGTCTTCTGTTCTTTCCCCCTTAGGTCTTGGTGATCGATGAGCCTCGATTGTTTTTCCTTAAGTTTCTTTCTCTGTTGGGCATATTTTAGTATTCTCTGGTTTGATGTGGAGCCCTAGAAGCTAGAGTTAGAGATTCAGGAAGGAGATGACTTGTCATTGGGCCCCAAAGGAAGAACTTGAATTTTGAATACATTGATTTGGTCTTTAAGGCCTTTTCCCCAAAACTCTTACAGAAACCCAGTTTGGTCTAGATTTAGCCAATCCTCCCTTCTGTCCCTTTTGCTCCCCTCTCCCCAGCAGCCTTGAGTTGGAGGAAATGTCACTGGAGCAAGGGAGTTTCTGTATGGAGCCACACTCATGAGGATCAGGGTGTGTGGCGTCAACTCTGCTGTTCCGATACTCTGGGTGGGAGAAGAGCTGGCCTGATGGTGTCGGGTTTTGCATCTTTATACTCAGAGAGCTCCCATTGCTTTCACGGGTGGGAATCTCAGCTTGGATCACTGGAAGTGACTCTCCTTGGTATTGGAGAGGGGCATTTCCTCAGGGGAGAGTGCATTAGTCTGTTTTTGTTACTATAATGAAATATCTAAGGTAGATGAGGTGACTTTATAAAGAAGAGAGGTTTATTTGGACCTCAGTTTTGGAGATGCCAGGGCAAGATGCTACATGGCTTGATTCTGGTGAGGATCTTGTGACAGATGGCATCACAGCAGTGGGAGAGCGTGCCAGAGAGACAGAGCACATCATCAGACAGGAGATGAGACAAGCTAGTGTCCCCCAGTCTACCTAAGGACCTCTGATTAGTCATCACCTCTTAAGGGTTCCACAGGGCCATCACCACACCAAGGACAAAAATTCTAACCTATGAAGCTTTGTGGGTGACACTTGAACACCCAGGCCAGAGCAGAGACTGTAGGGCAGGCAGAAAATGACAGGTGCTTGTTGGGGTTGCTGAGGCCAGGTATGGACTGGCCCAGTCCAGCCTGGACACCACTGCCTGCTAGACTGACCTGCAGAAGCTTCCTAGTTTTCCTGGGGGTATGCCTGAGATCTGAACATGTTACCTGGAGAGTGGGTGGAATCTGGTCAGCAGGGAGAATGGTAAGACTGTCTCTGGTTAGACTCCTAGAAAATCTTGGATTCTTGTGTTTGGGTTTTTTGATGTTTTTGAGACAGATCTTCCTGGAGCCACACCAGTGAGTCTGGAACTCACTATGTAGACCAGGCTGGCCTCACTCTCACAGAGATCCTCCTGCCTCTGCTGGGAAAAAGCTTGTGCCACTATGCCTGACTGGATACTTGTGTTTGGATGAGGAAGACAAGTTGCCATGTCACATGGGTGGATTAACTAGAGTGATAAGGGCTTTTCAGTTGTGGGAAGATTTAGGCTGTTCTGAAAACCCTGGGTGACAGATTCTTAAGGGATGTGACTAGTTGTATATCAAAATGTTGACAGCTTACATTTGACCAAAGCTAGTTTAATTATTAGAAGAATTTGATTGTTTAACTACTAAAATAGAAGTCCAGGTCCTTACCTTTGCCCCAAAGTGGGAATGAAGTCACATTAAGGAGAATAAATATTATGTATATGCAGTTCTTGTCTTAGAGGTGTTATATGTTAAGAATATGTGTGGAAATGTACACAGTGTATAACCCTGTAAGCAGAGTGAGGAGCTTTGGAGGTTTCAGATGTGCCCTGCCTGCTGTGGTGATGCTCCTGTAAAACCCCTGTGTCCTCTCACCATCTCCCTATGACACCAGCAGAAGAGGCTCAGCCTTGTATTAGAGCTGGGCAGTCTGAGGTCCAGTGAACTGACCTTGTCATAGCTCCCTAGCTGGACCACAGTTTGAGTCTTTTTCCTCTTAAACTTGATGCCTAGTTTAGTTTTTCAACTATAGGGGCTGGAGAGATGGCTCAGCAGTTAAGAGGTTGTACTGTTCTTTCAGAGGATCAGAGCTTGGTTCTCATCACCAACTTAAGGAGGTGCACAACTGCCTGGAACTCCAGAGGATATGATGCCCTCTCCTGGACTCTGTGGGTACCTGCACTCAACATGCACAGCCCATACACAGACACACACATATATATATAGTTAAAAATAAAAATAAATCTTTGTTTTAGGAAAGAAAGTGTTTCAACTGTAGAAAACATTTTCTTCCCTTTGGTTACATCTTAGGAAATTGTGTGACATTTTCTTCATACCTTTTCAGGTTTATTTTTGGTCTTTTGAGAGAGGGTTTCTCTGTAACCCCAGCTAGCCTAGAACTGTCTGTGTAGACCAGGCTTCAATCTCACAGAGATCTGCATGCCTCTGTCTCTTGAGTGCTGGGCATGAAGGCGTGTGCTACCACATGTGGCTCCATATCTTTTTAAAAACCCATTTGGTTTGCATGCGTTTTCATGGTTTGTTAAAGGATGGAGAAGATGGGCTGGAGAGATGTTCGGCAGTTAAGAGCACTGGCTACTCTTGCAGAGGATCCAGGTTTGGTTAGCACCCATATGGCAGCTAACAGCTGTCCATAACTCCAGTTCCAGGGGATTCAATACCCTCTTCTGGCCTCCACAGACTTTGCACAACATGGGTGAGCTTCCATATTTGCAGACAAAATACTTATACACATAAAATAAAAATAAAGAAAAAATTTTTTAAAAAGGATGGAGAGGACAAATGTATGGTAGGTGGGTCCTCAAACTATTGCTCTTTCCAGGACAGGCATCACTAATCAACTGTTGTGTTCTTTTCTATGACTCTGTTTATATTGGCCCTGAAGCCATGCACGTGGTCTAGGGCTAGGCAGCCACTATCAGTTACTTCAAAGGAGGGTTGCAGGTGAGACAGTCTTTTTATTTCTATAGTACACATGATGTTCTATGTAGCTAGTACATATTTCTACCATACTTTACTCTGGGAAAGACCTAAGGTAGAGTATAAGAATCCATAAACCTAGAAAAGAGAAGGCAGCTAGACTAAGGATGCCTTGTTCGTATTTCTGTAATAAACCTCAGAAGTAGCCTCAAGAGACAAGCCAGTATTCTAATTTCCAGCTGGGGGTGTGCAAGAAGCAAACAGTTAATTACGTGTTTGTCTTGGGTCTATAACTGAAGAGTTTTTTAATTGCTACAACATTGACCATTATTTTATTCAAAGAGCTTAAAGCGGTGCAGGCATTAATATGTGACGTGAGGTGGGGCGACCCTGCCAGTGTCAGCTTCCACGCTGTTGGCTACAATGGAAGGGAGTGCGGGCACAAGACACTGATGCCACCATTATGTGGTGAACTTTCTGTTTTGTGTGCTGTTGGTCACAGAGGAGCCTTGTGCATACCAAATGACTAGTATTTTCTTTGGGGGATTTTTCATAATTTTTGTAAAGTCAGTTGGAATATTAATTACATGGCAGTTGGCGTAATTGTTAGACTAACACATTTTAAGATGAACCTCATTTAAGGAAATGGTGTCAAATCGCTGTGAGCAGCACTTTTCCCGTGCTGATCTGGGGAAAGCACTGAGCTTTCAGCGCTCACGCACCTATCATTATTGTTCTGCGGGAGCATGACAAGCTCTTGACTAGGGCAGAAAATAATTGGCATCAATGCTGGGCTGCCGTAGGACAGCGAGTGCAGACTTTGTGTCACCTGCTCTCTATCTCAGACTCATGGAGAGGCTGTGCTTCTCCCGAAGGTCCCTTTCCAAGGTTCCCAGTGTCCCTTTCATTTCAGGTTTTGTCGGTTTTCACATGTGGCAGAAGGTAACTTTGTGTACGGTCTTCCCCTGGTGCCAGTCGGGGATTGGTTCCAGGAGCTCTGTCTGCAGATGCTCAGCTCCATGAGGCTCAAGTCCCCTGTAAATGGTGCAGATTAGCAGACAGCCTACTACCTTGCTGTGTACTTTTCCTTCTCCTTTTTTCCCCTTTTTGAGATGGGTTCTAGCTATGTTGCCTCGGCTGGCCTTAAACTCCTGAGATGAAGTGAGCCTTCTCCTTCAGCCTCCTGAGTAGCTGGGACTGCAGGCACATCCCACCATTTCATATCTCTAGGTGACGTAATAGCTGATGCAGTGCGTTTGCTCTGTGGGTAGCTGCTGTGCTGCACTGCTCAAGGGGTAATGACAAGGAAAATCTGTACATATTCAGTACGAGAGCAGTGTTTCATCAGCGGTCGGTGAATCTGTAGATACGCCAACAGGAGCTGAGGAGGGCTGCTGGCCTTTGCCTTTCCTTGTTGGTAGCTGAAGCAACAAAGACCCCAACTATTGGAGTTGGGGAACTCCATCAGGGAAGAGGGAGCATTGTCTCCTTCGCTCCTCTCCCTCCCCCTCCTCCTCTTCTTTATAAGGAAGTTTTTAAAAAGCAATTTTTTTTTCCTGGAGCTGTTCTTCTCAGAGTTGAATTCCTCCATGACTTTGAATTACTGTGATGGTCATCTGCCACATCCATCTTGTGTCTGTGTGTGCATTTGAGACAGGGTTTCTTGTAGTCTAGGCTATCCTCAACCTCACTGTGTAGCCCAGGATGACCTTGAATGTGTGGTCCTCCTGGCTCCACCTCCCAGGTGCTAGGATTACCTGCAGCTGCTACCATGCCCAGCTTGACATCCGTCTCTGAAAGCCCACTTGTTACATCCTGGAGCTGGCAGGACTGGAATTGCTTATGGTGCAGCACAAGCCTTTCCTGTAGGAACCCTGTCTTCTTTCAAGGGTAAACCATAACTCTGGGGGGAGGCACCATGTCCATCTTGTTCATTGCCCAGAGTCAAGTCCCTGGCACCTACTGGGGAGCCTGAATAGCAGAGTAAAGGCACATAATTAAAATCACCTGATGAAGGCTGGGACTGTAGCCTAGTGGTTGAGTGCTTGCCTAGCGTGTAGCAGAAGAAAAAAGTCACCAAATGAATGAGAGGATAAACAAAGGCTTTTTGTGCTGGGTTTTGGATTCATAACCCCTTTTGTGGTTTGCTTGCTTGTGTTTTGCTGAAGTGTGACAAGACATTTCTAATCCCCTCACCCCTCCAACCCCTTTGCTGAGAAGTCCAGTCACCCTGCTGGTGGATAAGAGATGTGGGCTGGTAATGGCATTGGGGTTGGACCCCAGGAGGGTGTTCAGGAGGTCAGGCCGAGGTCACTTGGTAAACTGATGGTAAGCTCTTTGAGGGCTGAGGTTAGTAGTTTTGTCCATGTCATTTGTCAGCCAGGATGCCCTTAGTGAGCCAGATTGGCAGCCTGCGCTTAGGAGGGGCTGTGGCTTGGTGGGAATCCCTTGGGCAGGCTGAGTCAGGCTAATTTGAGCTGCTGCACCTGATGTTCTGTGGCAGCTGTCGCTTTGACAGCAGTTTGAAAGCTGCCTAGGAAGAGCAGGTCCACTCCGCCAGCCTCCTGGGCACACTCCCTTTGTGACTTTTCAGTAATTGATTTGTGTGTGTGTGTGTGTGTGTGCGCCCGTGCACATGTGTGTGCATGCATGTGAAGGCCAGGAGTTGACATCAGGTGTCTTCTTCAGTTGCTGTCTACCTTATCTTTTGAGTCAGGGTCTGCCATTAACCCTGGACTTGGTGACTTGATGAGGGGCGCTGTGCAGGGAGCTCCAGGGTCTGCCTATCTTTACCTTTCCAGTGCTGGAATTACAGCCATGCGGTCCTGTGCCTGGCTTTTTACGTGATTGATGGGGTTCCAGTTTCGTTTCTGTTTCTGTGACAAAATATTCTGACCAAAAGCAGCCTAGGGTAGAAGAGGGTTCATTTGGCTTACACTCCTGGGTCACAGTCTGTCATTGAGCCTGGTTCCTTCCTATCCCACACAGCATTACCTCTGATCAGGGAACTCACTTCACAGCCAAAGAAGTCCAGCAGGAACCATGAAAAATGCTGCTGGCTGGCTTGTTCTCAGCTTGCTTACACTCAGCTAGCTTTCTTATTCAGTTTAGGACAACTTGTCTATGGATGGTGCTGCCCACCATGGTCTGGGCCCCCCTACATCGTTAACAGTCAAGACAGTCCCTCAAAGACGTGGCCACAGCCAGTCTGATCTAGAAAATTCCCCAGCTGAGACAGGACTCTTAGCTGAGCCAAGCTGACAGCTAATGTTAACTGGGTGCTGGGGTCCAGCTCAGGTCTGTGCGCACCCTTTTCTCAGCGTGTGACATCGATAACTTATATCCTGGTGTTGTCCTTCCACCAGGCCTGGCCTCCACCTTCTCTGTGCGTAGCTGACACACATTCAGGGAAACAGCTCACACAGCAAAGGAAGGTGCTGGGAAGGGTGCTCGGTACCATCTTAGAGATCTGATATGCAGAGCACCCACTCTTGCACAGTGAACCTGTTGACAGTGTGGACTGACCATGGTATGGACTGTTGCTGTCAGCCTCTACCCTGGCACCTCCTCCATCCATGGGGCCATGGTAGAAAGATTGAAAAGCTGTTCAACCAGTGCATAAGCTCAGTGCTCAAACTCAGTGCTTTTAAGCTCAGTGCTCAAACTCAGTGCTTTTAAGCTCAGTGCTCAAACTCAGTGCTTTTAAGCTCAGTGCTCAAGCTCAGTGCTTTTAAGCTCAGTGCTCAAGCTCCAAGGTTGGCACCTTGGTTCACATCTCAGCTCTGGTACCCAATAGCGTGAGGCTAACCTTTCTCTCTCCCTTGACTCCTTAAATTGGGGATATTTCAGAAAGATACTATAAGGCCCCAGTAAAGTAATAAAGTAGGACTGATTACCTTTGCAAACAGGGATGAGGACAGACTCCCAGCCTGCTCTGCTTCCCTCTCATGACTTCCACTTTCTCCTTCACCAAGCCTTCCTCCATTGACTTTCTTCTATTCTCTGGAATTTCTTCAAAGTAAAGATTTCTGATGGTCAGTACCTTTCCCTAAGCCTGAACACAGATAACAACACTTCACACATTAGTGGAAGTTACTATGAGTGTCAGTTCTTTCCTTATAAACCCTGGGGTGGAGGTGAGGGGTTGGGAATTTGGTGAGGGGACTTGGGCATACAGGCAAGGGTAGCATCCAACTGCCAAGGCTCCCCTGAGGATGTTGAGACCAGGAGCTGGCCTGGGACATTTAGCATCATGGCTTCAGGAGCAGATTTGAATACCACAGCTGATTTGAAAAGGAACATTTGGATGTTTCCCAGTTTGACAACCTGGGTATCTGTCACCAGCATTATGACCTAGTGAGTTTTATGCCTAGCCTCTGCCTTAGCCTCCCAGGCAGCTACTGGCGTGGAGGTGTCCCCAGGATCAGCAAGTAATTTGTCTCCCGTGCCTATGTGGGGAGTGCTGACAGTCAGGCGTATGCAGCTGGGATACTGGGACAAAGCACTATGGTGAGCCATGCTTAGTTTCGGCTGTCCCTGCCCAGCACTGTGACTTGAGGCCAGTGACTATGCTCCTCTGGGTTCTGTGCCATGCCTGGCAGGCTGAAGGTTCAGACGGGGTGTGCTCTGCAGGCCCTTTCTGGGCTGACCTGGAAAGGCCTAGTGGCATCATTGACGCATGCCTTTGGGTTCAGAGGGAAAGCCTACCAGGGCCTGCAGGGGGACTTTCCTTCTTTTCTCTTGTCCAGGAATGTTCCTGAAGCTCCTGGGGCTGCCATCCTTGCTGCCATCTGTGTTTCAGCCGTCTCATGGTAGAGCAGGGCAGCAGGGCAGCAGCCCTTGAGGGCTCAGTGGAAAATCACCTTGCGAAGCTGCCCCAGTGCCTTGGCTCCTTAATGTGCCATTTAAATGCTGATGAATGTCAGGTGATGCCCCTATAACTTCAATGGTTTAGCCCTGGGCCTTGGGCCAGTTCACGGCAGTGCTGTTCTACTTACTAGCTGTGGTTTGAGAAAATGGTCACTTTATTGCTGATGGAATCAGGTTTGTGACTCCCTCCTGTGTCAGTGGTAGAGCTGGCTTGTCTGGGCCGCAGCCTTAGCCAGCCTGCCCTGCGGGAGTCTCTTGGTCCTCAGGGGTTCCTCTTGTCTCTCTTTGGCCCTCTTCCATTTGCCTTTTTTGCCCCCAGTGCTGAGGATGGAACCCAGGTCCTCAGGCTTGCCAGGCCAGTGCTCTGTCCTAAGCTGTATCCCCAGCTCTGCTGGCCTCTTCTGGACTCACAAGGTGTATGTGGTTTGTCCAGAACCTTCTGTGGGTATAACCAGAGTCTTAAAAGGAACTTTCTCTACTGAACTGTCCATCATTTCTCTTCAACGAGGGTGCACGTGGCAGTGGGAAGGAAGCGTGTCATTGTGTGGACCGGGGTTGCTGTTGCCTCCTGTCATCTTGTCTCTTCACAGTGGTCGGGCTGGGGAAGGAACTGTGAGATTAGTGCCCCCCCGTCTCCCCAGGTGCTCAGCCCTCTCTGCGTCTCCTCAGCTTGGCAGCCGCTTATCACACCTACCTGTCTCCACCTAATCTCTCCCCTGGATCCCTCTTGCCTATCACGGTGCCCCCCAGACACCTGCCCTTGGACACTCATATCCCCACAGGCAAGTAGCACAGAACTAACATCCTGCCCACTACCAGCCCTGTTCCTCACGGTGGGACCCAGCACAGGCCCTGAGGTCACCTATGGCTATTGCCCAAGCCCACCCACCCACCCACAAGCTCTGTCAGCCCCCTCCTGCCGTCCTCTCCACCCTCTTCACTTTTGGCTGCTGCTGCTTGGGCCCTGCGCAGCTTGCCACTAGTCCCCTTAGTGCACTGCAGTCTCCAGATTTCAGAAGTGTGTTACCTCTCACCTCCAGTGATTTCCCCAGCTCTTGTGGGAATGATTCCAGCTCATTCTAGCAACAGTGCTGAGGAGGCTGGGTCTGTCACCTGGCCCCAGTTTCTATGAAATAATACTGGCACATTGGAATAGAGTGATCCACGAGTATGTGGCAGAGGGTGCATCTGTTTCCACCTGCAACTCTGGCTGGACCTGTTGGTGTGACGTGACCCAAGGTGCTTCCCCAGTGCCCTACTCTGCCCTTCCTTTCTTCCTTCCTTTCCTGAGGAGGCAAAACAAAGCATTGTATTATTATGGGAAATTTCAAATACACACAGAAGTAAGAGTTGCATAATTCTGCATGCACAGCTTGAACAATTAAGAACATTTTGAAGTTGAGTTTCACACACCCCCTCCCTTTCCTTTTTTGGTGGAGGGCAAGGGCTGGAGTTTGCTTGCTTGTTTGTTAGCAGGGTCCTACTGTGTAGTCCAGGCTGACCTCCATCTCACAATCTTCCTGCGTCTCCCTCCTGTGTGGGGATTGCAGGTGTGCACCACCCACTGAAGGCCTGGAGTATTTGAAGCAAGTCCCAGACACAGTGTTATTTCGTGTGTGCATTCAGGTCTAGCTCTGGTTCCCACTCTGCCTGCTCTTCTTGGCTAGGCCTGTTCTAGGGAATGATTGTGGTTCCCCAAGGGGCCTCTGTACACAGGCTAGTCCCTCTTTGTCTTGTTTCCTTCTCCAGGAAGCTCTCAGTCCTTCAGGGCTCAGCTTTGTTCCTGCTTCCTCTGGAAAGCCTGCTGTGTGCCCCAGCTCCCAGCTGGTGCCTCCCCCCCTTGTCACTTTTATCCTGCTGCTCCCTACTCACCTGTTTCTCCATAAGATGTAGCCTGTTCTGCTAGGATGGGGTCTTTGGAAGCTACCTGACCCCTTAGGACCTTAGTGCATTGGACTCTCGAGTAGACAGGAGACTGAGCTCACAGAGTGCTCTAATCTGTTTTCTAGTCTACCAGGTTCTCAGCATACAGTGAGAAATGTGTGTGGCGTTTCTGGCTCCGGGCAGGACCCGCAGTGCCGTTCAGTAAGGAGTAGTTACTGCCATTGCTGTCTCTCTGTGTATTTGAACCAAATGAAACTGAAGCCCCAACCACTTTCTCCCTTTTAGGTGTGCTCGTCCCTTCTCATTCGGCTTGACTTTTTTCAGATTTCCTTGTACTCATTAGGTGAGGAGGACTGCGAGGTGGGAGACATGAGTGTGGGTACCAAGAGTCTTTCTCCTGACTCTGATGGCTGTCCCTTGTTTTTAGGGCTTCTTGGGGCTAGGGTCAGGATTCTGCTGGGTGGAGGAAGCGAAGCTGGGCGTCTTTTTTGCCTCCTGCTTGCTGCACTCTCCTTGGCTCCAGACCTCGTACCTGCCTTTCCCCTTGTGGGTGTTGTCTTGCTGCAGTCACTTGCTTGGGAGACACATCTCTGCAGTTCGTGGGGCTTGGGCAGTGGGGTCAGTCCCTCCTGGCCAGGGCCTGGATTTGGCTTCTGCTTTCCCTTTCTGATTTGACAAAGTGAGTGGATCTTCCTGAGACTCTCAACTTGGCTCTGGGGACAGTTTGCTGTCTGGCAGGTTCTGGCAGATCAGTAAGTTCTCTTGTCATCTTCTGCCCTCTCAACTTGGTTGTATAGCCAAACTTGGTTCAGCCTTGTGAACTGGGGGTGCTTTCTGAAATGTCCAGCCTCCTTTGTGGCCACCTTGCTAAGGAACCCAGAGCCATAATGGTACCCTGCTGCCCACCAGCCCTCTGCCTAGGATACCTTGCAGCTTTGCATGTATGTCCTCCACCTTCTCCTTTTTCTCCAGGGTTAGAACTGCTGGTCACCTTTGCATACCTAGTAGACACTTGGTGACCAAGCCTCACCTGCTGTATTTTCAAGCAAACTCAGGGGCTGTATCTCTTTGGCTAAGCATTAGATCTTGGGACCTCGGCAGTCATCTAGGTCACTGTGCCTCATCTTGTAGAAAATGACTTGTTGGTGGCCATGTTGCCTGCCCCACAGTGAGACTAAAAGGGAATGCCACCGGATGCCCAGAAGAGCAAAGGTTTCTTCCACTGCTGAGGCCCATTGAGGTCCTTTCCCCTAGAGTGACCCCTGTTAGTTAGCAGGAGCTGTGGTCCTTCCATATGACAAAGTATAGGGAATTATCAGGGATACTTGTGATCTGCTGACAGCTAGCACACAAGCCCAGCCCAGGCATGGGCATGACTCAGGAGACCTGCCCTGACCTCCCTGAGCAGAGCAGACACAGGCCCCTCTGCACTGGAGAGGTAGTCAACACCATAGGTAGGGTTTTAGCAAGCAAGTAGCTGACATTTGTGCTAGGGGTGGGTGTCTCAAGAAAGAGAATGGGGCTGTCCAGTAGCTCTGAGTGCTCTCCCCCCACACGAGAGGGGCCCTGCTGAAGGACTGTGCCAGAGAGGCACTCCCTACCTGTCTTCCTTTTCACCAGGAGTGGCACTTAGTGCTCTTCTTTGTGTGCGTGTCTATGTTGAGGGTGGAGTTAGATGGCAGCGTTTGCTGTGTCCAGCCAGCAGGCTTCTCTATCGGTCACCTGTCATGGTTGCTACCCCAACTTCCCTAAGTGTTCTGGGCTCACTTTTCCTCCATGGCTCTCTTAGAGCTGGCATGGCAGTCTTGAGTGTGTTCCATGTACGCCTGTGCACGCACATCTGTGAGAAAGTGTCCGCACTTGTGGTAAGGTGCTCAGTTGTAATCATTTCCAAACTGTGTTTTGGGTGGAATAATTTGCTAGGACATCTCCAACCCATTTACTGCCTGTTAATTGAGTGCCCACTGTGCAGGCACCTGCTGTGTGCGGACACTGTTCTAGACACAGTGAATGAGGGTGATAAACATTTCCCCCCAGGGACACAGCTGCAGTTGGTTGTCTGATTCTGAAGTAGAGGCATCTCAAGGCCCCAGTTTTCGCCATGGTTCCTGCCCCACTGCTCTTTTCCCTTTCTTTAACCAGGGACCTGAAATGCCTCAGCATACAATTCCTTGCTGTCATAAAGGGAAATAACTCACAGAGGCCAGCAGACTTCACCACACACATAAGGGAAAGCTGAGCAGTATTTGAACATAAAGGCAGTTGTGTCTTACTGTCCGGTGTCATATTCATCCTGTTTTTATAGCTTGCTGCATTTTAATTCTGTCCCCTGCTTAATGCAAATGCAGATTTCTTGCTAGTGTGCACAGTGCTCTGGTTTCTTTGCCCTCGGCATGTCACTAGCTAGCCCTTAAGTCTGTTCCAGCCCAAGGCAGTGCATGTTTTAAGGGGTTCTCATTGATTTCAAGAGAATACCAAATGTATGTCTTATCTTCATGCTGGAGGGGAGAATAATTACTTGAACAACTTCAGGTACTGTTGTAGCTGTCTTCTCATTACCACGACAAAAACCTGACAAAAGCAACTTAATGAAGGGCTTATTTTGGCTCACAGTTTGGGGGCTCATGGTGATGGGGAAGGCATGACCACAGCAGGAGCGGGTGGCTGCTCACATCACACCTGCAGCCAGGAAGCAGAGAGAGATGAATGTTGGTGCTCCATTTGCCTTGTCGTTTTTGTTCATCCCAGGACCCCATCCTGTGGGATGGTGTGCCTATATTCATGGTGGTCTGCAGAGAGTTAAAGCTCTCTGGAAAATCCTCCACACACACACACCCAGAAGTGTGTCTCCTAGGTGGTTCCAAACCCAGTTGAGTGGCAGAGAAGACGAGCCATCCAGGTTGTGGCATCCTTGCACAGCAGCCGTAAACCTGGCCTAGTTGGTCTGCTTCTGGCAAGGAGAGCTTGTGGTGTCTTTTTATGATGTGGCTAGTGGCAGCACTGTCAGCGGTGCTACATGGTTTTTTTTTTAAAAAATATTTTATTTACTATTTTTATTTATGTGTGTGAGCATATTGCCTGCATGTATGTGAGTGCACCCGTGTCGTGCAATGCTGCCGAGGTCAGAAGAGGGCTTTGGATTCCCCTGGAACTGGAGTTAAGGACAGTTTGTGGCTGCCATGTGGGTGCTGGGAATCGAACCAGGTCATCTGCAAGAGCAGTCAGTGTTCTTAACCGCTGAGCCATCTCTCCAGCCCTACACATACAGTCCTAATCTGCAAGAGATACCTTCCAAGAACCCTGGTAGATCCCTGAAACTGTGGATGGGACAAACCCTGTAGTTGATGCCATTTCCATCCTGAGTACTTGCCTTGCCTGTGGCCATCACCCTTGTAACTGAAGTAGCGTAGCCAGACTGCCACAGAGTTCCACCATAATTTCATGGGTAGAGTTGTTCTTAGGGCAGACCTTAGTAACTTCAGCTCATGGTTTTTTCTTTCCTTGTTAACCTAAGAGCTTTTGCCTTTTTACTTAAAGGAAACATTTCATAATCCATCTTTGGTACGTCCAAGTTGCCAGCATCATGGCTCTTATGTTTTGGCCTGTTATTAAGTAGGAGCTACTCAAACATGAGCCATGGTGCTACAACGGTCAGTCCGATAACCAAGACATCCTGAGCTGCTCAGGGCAGGTAGCATATGCACTGTGGACAGTGGGACATCTTGGGTGGGATCCTGAGATTTTACCACCCTGTTTAGAACTACCGGTATGTCACTTAAAATTCACAACTTATTTCTGGAGTTTTCCATTTAACATGTCTGGACTGCTGCTGTTGATTGTGGATGTCTGAGACTGGAGAGCTGAACCATAGATGTAGGATGACTTGTCTTTTCAGAGTCCGTTTAGCTCTCCTGTAGATCCTGGGGTTCCTGAAGCATGATTTTGCTCATGTGTAGATTGACCTGACATCGAGGTGAGGTCATGACTGGACTGTGTTCTCTCCATTTGCTGAACTGCTCTCCTGCTCTTCATCCACTCATCTAATCATAGGGAGATCTGTCTGCCTTCCTGTGTTAGTGTGCGCATGTGCACACACCTGCCTCTGTGTGAAGGCCAGAGGACAGAAAACCTTGGATGTCATCCTCAGGTGCTGTCCTCCTTTTCTGTCAGGCTCTCTCACTGGCCTGGAACTCATCAATTAGGCTAGGCTGGCTGGCCAGAGAGCCTTAGGGGCCCTCCTGTCTCACAGCCTCCCCAGCACAGGGATTGCAAGCATGCTACCATACCTGGCTCTTTACGTGGGCTCTAAGTGGATCACAGGTCCTCGTACTAACAGGGCATCATATCCTCCTCACCCTGCCTTACCATTCAGGTCTCATTTTATAATTTAGTTTGTTTCCCTGAATTGAGCACAGCAATTCCAAATAATATATCATCCGTGGTATTTGTGATAAGAATTAGAACCTGAGTCTCAAGGGAAACTTAATTCTTGACTCTCCACTCAACAGGAAGCGATTAAGCGGCCACCGAATGTTTTTGTTGGGACAAGGCAGAAGTGCGTGTTCCTGTTAAAATCTCGGGGCTAATCTCTGGGTAGCTCTCGCCAAGTTTCACTGTCTTCACTCACAAAATATGCACAAAGGCACTTCTTTCTCCAGTTGGGCGTGCACACCTAGCACAGCACTGGCTGTGGTAGGCCCTTAGTAGACCTCAGTTTCCCTTCACTACCCCATGCTCCCTTCCCTGTTCCTTTTCCCCCTTCACTCCTAACTCCAGCCATGGAGACATCTCTGCTTCCTACATGACCCTCTCTGGCTTGGGTGGATTGACAAAATACCTCCCAACTGCCTTTAAAATGTTTTTAAAAACAACCAAAACAGCCAACCTAAAACCCAACTGTGGATTGTGGAGGCCACCCCTCCCCTACCCCTTGCCATGAACAGAGCAGTCCATGTTCGTTTCAATTGCTTGGATGCGCTGAAACACTGAGATTTTTAATATGCTTTCGCAGTCGCTCAGGCAGCACAACCACATTAGCCTGCTGGCAGTTCATGGGAATCCTTGGCCAAACGTTTTACTCGGGGACCTCAGCTTATGAAGCTGGAACACAGCAATTTCCTAGCATGGTGTCTTGTGGGGAATGTTGCTTTTCCTGTTAGGACTTCTCCCGTCCTTCTCAGTCACACAGTTCTGAGTACTGCTTACGAGGAAGGGTTTCAGTGCCTTGGTTGGTAGATGTGTCTCTGGGAGGGTGCCTTTGTTCTTGCGAGCTGGGAAGTGGAAGGGCCTTTGCTATCCCATCACCCCTATTGCTTTGGTCTTGGAGGAATGTTGATACCACCTGCAGCCTGGTGTGGCCTGCAGGGCACTTCTTAGAGACTCTGCCTCCCAACTCTGCCCCTGACCTTCAGATGGCACTGAGAAGTGTTTGCTGCCACGAGTGAGCCAGCTCTTCTTGCCGCCAACTTGCCCTAGCCTGACTTCCCTGTCTTGGCTGCGTGGCGTCAGAATGCAAGGTTGATCGTGTAACTCTTGCTAAGATGGGTTGGGGACTTATTTTGTCCTAAAAGTCCTGGGATGGCCCCGCAGTGCTCCAGTTTGACAGCTGGTCACCCTAAGCTGCCATATGTACCCGGATGTCTCCAGTCCTGCCTCAGTGGACCCCATCCCTCTCTTCCTTGACTCATGCTTCCTCATTTGAATGTTGGTTTATGATCACACACTGGGAGCGCCTTCACTCCAAGCTGGGGTACTCCTCCCCTGTCCCCATGCTGCTGCTGCCCCTCTCTTCACGTCTGCATCATGGCCTGACTCCATTGGGCTATAGGTGCAGGCTGCCTGGACTGGGGCTGGGGCCACTTCACACCATGCATCTAGTATCTACCAACGCTCAGCAGAGGGGAACAGACAAAAACAGCTTCCACTCAGAGTTTTTTGAGAGGCAGAGGTGGAGCACAGGCAGGTTCCTGTTTGCTAGGTGTGGAGTCAGGGGCTGGCTCTCAGCCCCACCTCCTCCAGGTTTCCTGGGTGTAGCTGTGGGCAGATCTGTCTGTGCTTCATGCATTCTACTCACGGTGAGGCTTGCTGAAGGATAATGCATATTAAGGTGACTTTTTTTCTTTTTTTTTTTTTTGTAAACTAGTTTGGAGATAAAAACAGAAGGCAAATTATCCTGATTATTGTGAGGCAGATAGGAAAAGGGCAGAGAGAGGATGCAGCAAAAGTTAGAGAGACACCTTGTAGCACTTGGCAGGTGTGGAAATGTGGATGTGGTCTTCTCTCCAAACCTGGGATTCTCCGCCAGATCGCCTGGGTTCACTGCCCACTTCTTCCCCTTACTGGTTTGTGACCTTGGACAATCTACTCCTGTGCCCTGACGTATGAAATGGGGCTGCGGACAGTATCCACCTTAGGGTTTTGAGCATTCAGAACTTACTGTATGTCGGGCTCAGGAGAGTGGCTGCCCATGCCAGTAGCTGTTAGAACACATTTTATAGTGATTAGTATGTTGTACTGTGTTGAAGTTTGTCATGGAATAGCCAAGCCAAAACAATGTAGTTTGAAAGTGTGACAAATCAAGGCTTCGTGTAGCTCAGTGAGCAAAGTGCTTGCCTTGCAGACATGAAGATCTGGGTTTGATTTCCCCAGAACCCATGTAAGAAAAGCAGTCTGGTGGTACATGTTTGTGATTGTAGCAATGAGGAGACAGAGACAGGAGGACCAGGGGCTTGCTGGCCAGCCAGCCTGGCCTACTTGCTGAGTCCCAGGCCAGTGAGAGACCCTGTATCAAAAACATGGTGAGCGCTGCTTGAAGAACAGCACCAGCACTGGCTTCTGGCATCATACCTGCACCAGATTACATGCATAAGCATGCATGTGCGTACACATGCACACACAGTATGACACCTAGCACTAACTAATTTCCAGAGTTGAGGTTCATCCCATGTCTCAAGGCCTTACCAGGCTGCTCTGCCCTGCTGTTCCTCTCTAAGATGTCCTTTAGTGCTGCACAAAGGCCTTTCTGTCCAGAGTGGGGCAGACATTCCCAACAAGACAAAGACGACCACATTCTCAACAGCTATCGGGAGACATAAAACTTCTGGATACCAGTGCACTGTGATTGATGATGGAAAGCACTGTAATGAAGGCTCTGCAGAGATGTGGCCACTGCCTTGAGGCTCAGGCAGGGCCCCCAGTCACTGCGCAGTGACGTTCTCTGTACCCGTGTGCTTGTTCTCTCAGTGTGCAGCAGGGGAGGATGATTCTGAGCTGGATTGCTTTGCACTTTTTCTGTGATGGACCTGTATGTATCTGGGGGTGTAAACTGCAAGTATGTCCTGTCTTGTTTGGCCAATCCTTTATCCTGTGTTACTGACCCAGTCCCTTCCAGCTGTGGTGAGGTGCTTGAGGTGAACAGCATTGTGCTCCCTCGCCTCATGGCTCCCAGCTCCATTCCACCACTCATCGCAGCACATGGCATACACTTGCAGTAATCAAGTCTTTTCAGAAGAGACAGAAATAGAAATTTTAATGTATGTTAATGTTTTTTAACCTTGAACTGAACTTCCTCCCCATATCCCCAGGCAGCCTTGGCAGCTGGATCAAACCCAGGCTCCGCAGTTGATGCCCCAGTGACCCTTGGCAGGGCTGGTGCCCTCTCTTGAGTCTCAGTTTCCGTGTTTACATAGGGCAGTCACAGTTCTACCTTCTAGGGTTCTGGTGAAGATCCCGTGAACTAAAGCTGGTAAAGACTTAGCTGAGGGCTGGGTGAATGGCAGCTCTTAGCAGTGTGGTGACGAGACTTGTCAGTGAGTGTCAGTGCTGAGAACCTTGTTGATCTTCCCAGAGTATCGAGTGAGGAGGTTGGGTGCCGGAGGTCATGAGTCTTAGCAGCACTGAACAGCAGACCGTGTGCACTGTTGGGCAAGGCACATTAATGGCTGCTTTCTCAAGGATTTATTTCCAGCCATGATGTGCAAATGGCTCTGGGTGTGCAGGCTGTAATGGATCTTGTGTTTAAGGCTACCATTGTCATAGCTCAACAGAGCCCTCCCTCAGCCCACCCCTCAGATCGCCACCTCTGGCTCCGGAGTGACTGTGCCTCTTCGGCCCTATCACCTGCCAGCTCCGATTTGGTGACTGTGAGATGCAGCCTTGGAGCCGCTGGCAGGTTGGCCATAGGAGCAGCCAGCACTGGAGCTTGCCCGCACAATTTGTTCTTTGATTAATTTACTTAATCTAACTATCTTGTATCAACCTACGAGGATAATTATGCACAAATTGCTGTTTAAACTTAAAGCTCGGCTCCCTTTCCGATGCCCCATGCTGGTCCACAGCTCTTCTCTAAAGTCTTTCTGAGAGTGACTTTTTTTCTGGTAACCCTGAGATATCAGACTCTCCGAAGTGAATACTCTAGAGTTAAAAGCTTTTAAGAAAGGCAGAGCGCTGGTTTGGATTCTGAACCCGTGCACCACATCTCCCGGGCGGAGAACTGATTCCTTTTATCTTCGCCTGTGAGTTAAATTTCATTTTCTCTCAGCAGTGAGGTTCTGTAACCCGCCGGGCTGCCGCTGCTGTGTCATTCTTTTGAGTCAAGTGGGATTTTCAGAATGGGGCTAGAGCAGGTTCCTAAATTCTTCACAGGCATGGGAATGGGGTGTTAGCAGTGTGTATGTGTGTGTGTGTGTGTGTGTGTGTGTGTGCAACTCATAGAGTTGCTTCTGTTGTATTGGATGTGTTACTGCTGATTGTAAGGCACACCATTCTTTTCTGTAGTTACTTAAAACTGCCAGAGAAACCAACGGACTGTCAGACAATTTGCAGACCCCATTATAGTAGGAAGCACTGCAACTTCAGGTTTTAGAGTTAGTGAATTATGACTTACTGCTGATAGGGCTGGTCTGTAAAGTCTTAGCTTTTCAGGCAGTTTCACTGAAGCTGTAGAGAGGTGGATTTTTTTTGACCTACAGTGACCTTCACATGAACTTTCACTGAACAAACTGTACCTCACTTCTGTGAGGTAGGACGAGGGGGACCAGTGTCCCCAAGCTCTGCTTGAATAACGAAAGATGAGCAGTGCCCCTCCCATGCATTTATGTCTGGCTTTCAGATGATCACATTATGTTTTACTTGACTTAATGGGAAGTTTCTCCTTGTAAAATCGGTGGCCATTGGCCAGGTTGGTGGCACTTGCCTTTCATCTCAGCAATCAGGAGGCTGAGGCATGTGGATCTGAGTGAGTGCAAGACTAGCCTGGGCTACAGAATGAGTTCTAGGCCCAGGCCCAGCAGGCCTACACAGTGAGACCCCCCCAAAGGTAGACTTGAAATTCTTTTTAAAACTTTAAAAATTTTTATTATTTTTTATGTGTGGTTTTGCCAGCTTGTATGTAAGTGCACCTGTGTCATTGCAGTGCCCACAGAGGCCAGAGAGGGCACTGGATCCCCTGGAACTGGAGTTTACAGACAGTTGTTAGCCGCTATGTGGGTGCTGGGAATCAAACCCGGGTTCTCTGCAAGAGCACAGTGCTTTTAACTGCTGAGCCATCTCTCCAGCCCCAAGATTTTAGATTCTTAATGTTAAAAAAGATTTTCATCTGCCACTCTTTTCTCCTGAGGCCCAACACTCTGTGATACTTGGAGCACTCACTGTGGGCCGCAGGTACCAAGTCTTCATCATGATCAAGGAGGAGCTGAGAAAACGGGAGAAGGCAACAGTGTGAGAGTCTCAGAGAAAGAAGCTCAGGAGGTCTGTTCATTCAGATGCCTTCTGGGAAGCCACAGGTCCAGGCAGAATTTTCTAGCCATTAGTTGACTTGGGATCTAGGAAACACAATTAAAAAAAAATTATTTTATGTGTATGAATATATCATTTGCATGTATATAAGTGCACCCCAATGGTTGTTAGCTGCCATGTTGGTGCTGGGAACCGAATCCAGGTAAGGGCAGCCAGGCAGATGGAAGCTGGCTACAGATGTGAGAGAATACTTGACCGTCATGTTGAGTGCACACGGACTCCACATGCCGGGCTGTGGTTCCTCCTGAACACACACCCACACGCTCATTTTTCTTGAGGCTGTCTCCTGCAGTCCCAGGCAAGTAATTGCTCACAGCAGGGCCAGACCCTGTCCTGTTACCCTCTTTGCTCTCCCAGGGACTTGTGAATCAAGCGTTTGAGCCTGGTGGGCCCTGCTGGTTTGCCAGATAGGATTCATAGACTTGGAGTGAAGGCTTCCTTGCCTAGAACCAAGCAGCACTGGGATGGTGGCCTGGGTTCTTTCCATACTTGCCCCCCTCCACCCCTGAAGTCTAAGAGACCTAAGCAAACCCCAGGCCTTTAAACTCTCCCGCTCAACTGAGTTGACTGAGTTGGATTATATCAGGTGATGCAGTCTAAAGCTCACTTTTGCATATGTCTACGTTCTTTTGGTGAAGGGGTGCTTTTATTGGGTGTTTTATGGAACTGGAGGACAGGCTATGTAACGACACCTTTCGAGAACTACTCCTATGTGGGTTTTCATCCTCCAGGGCCTCGTGATCCCTTGTCCCTGCTTCATTATGTCTGTCTCCTTCAGCTTTTCTGTCTACAGGTGCTGAAATAAGTGGCCCCTGAGGTTATACCTCCTCAGCCTAGTTGAGCAGTATGGGCCCAGTAAAGGGTCTTTTGATTGTGCTTTTTTTAAAAAAAATTTTATTTATTATTTTTTATGTGTATGCATGTATTGCCTGCATGTAGGTGAGTGCACCTGTGTTGTGCAATGCCCGAGGAGGACAGAAGAGGCTGTCGGATCATCTGGAACTGGAGTTACAGACAGCTGTTAGCTGCCATGTGGGTGCTGGGAGTTGAACCCAGGTCTTCTACAAGAACAGTCAATGTTCTTAACTGGCCAAGCCATCTCTCCAGCCCCCTGATTGTACTTTTTAAGAGGGAGTCTGGAGCCAGCTGTATGCTCTGCTCCCTGCATGAGTCCATGGAGTTGGGGTGGCATTTCTTTAGTAAAGGGGTCATGCTAAGCTGTCTGCTGCTTTCTCTACAAGGTTGAGAGGCCTCTCTTTCAGTGTCTGTGACTGTCACAAAGTTGCTTTTCTGGAATGGCTCAGACTTGGTTGCTTAGGCATTGATAGTATCTCACCCAGCCGTGCTCATTGCCACACTCATCCTTGTGGGAACAAGAGGTTACCTATATGTATCATTATATGAGTTTGGGATCTGCTCTTCCATTTCCTTGTTAGGACTGCACCAGCTAGGAGTCCGTGCAGATATAGAAAGATTTACCTGAGCAGGCCTGTTAGAGCCTAATAATGAGACGAGAGGAATGCCACCACTCAGCCTCCTGATGAGTCACCATATCAGACAGGAAGGAAACAACCTGTCCTCATTGTGCTGGGAAACTGATGTCAGTTGTGTCTGAGGGGAAACGCAGGCTGGGAGCACAGTGGCAGGCATTAAGCGCGTGGACTCCAATGCCAGATTCAGACCCTGCTCTGCTCCTGCTTCCCTTTCTTGGGTGTCTGTTTGGTCTGTCTGTGCTTCCTATCTGGAAAGTGGGCCCAGCCATCCAGCTCTTGCTTCGTTGAGTTGTTGGAAGGATGCCTGGCAATAGTAAGGGCTCAGCAAGCAGCTGCTTCCCTTGTGTTATCCGTCAGCTTTATCCGACTGTGGGGTTTGCATTGTCTATGGGTTTAATGGTCTTGGCTGTTTTGTGTACTCCAGAGAGAGGATGGTCGTGGGCGTCCTCTCTGTGCTGATGTTGGTCCAAATGCTTTCCCCATCCTAATGTTCTGTCTTGAAAGTGGCTTATCAGTGCTTTGAGTGAGCCTAAGGCATCTTAATAGCAGATTTTATTTGTGGTTTGCAGTATGAGTTGACCCACATCTAAATCCTTCTTGATCTAATCGTCTCTGCTACCGTTTGATGTTGTAAATATTAATTTAGTCTCTTTGTACATGTGGTTTTCAATGGTCCCAAGGTTAATTACTGTATTTTGTTTATAAAGTGCTCACAGGAGGCTGGGCACATTATGGAGGACTTAAGAAAACTCCATCACCCTTAGGCCTGTAAACGGTAAATGAACATAAGTATAAAGAATCCCCAGATCCTGTAGACTGGCGGGTGAGTTCCTGCTCCAGTCCTTTGTGTCTGGAAGTACATGGCTGGTCTGGCGAAATGGCTTAGTGGGTAACTTGCTTGCTCTGCGAGCATGAGGACCTGAGTTCCGATCCCCAGCACCTACATAAAAAGCCAGGTGTAGTTGTGCCTGTGACTCCAGCATTGTTGGGTAGAGAGAGGAGGATCCCAAGGGCTTGCTGGCCAACCAATCTAGCAAGAAACCCTGTTTAAAATAATAGGTGGAGGAGGCTGGAGAGATGGCTCAGCCATCAAGAGTGCTGGCTGCTCTTGCAGAGGATCTGGGTTCGATTCCCAGCACCCACATGGTGACTAACAACTGTTCTTAACTCCGGTTCCAGGGACTCCAACACCGTCTTCTGACCTCCACGGGCATTGCACGACATGGGTGTACCTACCCACACGCAAGCAATGTGCTCATATACATATACATAAAAATAATAAATAAAATATTTTAAAATAATTTTTAAAAATTTTAAATGAGGTGGAGCCAGGCATAGTGATGCACACCTTTAATCCCAGTGCTCTGCAGGTATGCTTACCTCTACAGATGCGTGGAGGCAAGAGAGGCTGGTCTTCAGCTGTTTCTCCACCTTATTTTTGTTGTTGTTTTGTTTGGGTGTTTGTTTTTAGACAGGGTTGGTCTCTACCCTCAGCTGACCTGGAGCTTACTGTTTAGACTATGCTGGCCTGGACTTCACAGAGATCCACCTGTATCTGCCTTTTCACATGGGCACGCTTCTTTTGTTCTTTTCCCGTTCATTGGCAGAAGTGTTTCTAAGAATGCTCCAGGGAGCCTGACCTGGTCATTTGGGAACTGTATCTAGAGAGCCCACTGTGCATGGAGCTGCACACTGGACTCTGGGAAAGCCGAGGGCAAGGCCTGGCCTTGTTGTAGTGCTTCTAGGACAGCAAGAGGGTGGCAGGCCAGTGGCATGGGGCAGAAGGTGTAAGGACACTGGGGAGGGCTCTAAGGGCCGTGGTGAGTCTTAGGAGGGAGGCAACACTGCTGTGTGCACCCTAAAGAAGACTAGGGAGGCGTTGTTCAGCCATGGGGGTAAGGGGGTATGTTTCGTAGGCAGCATGGTGCGTAGGGAAGAAGATGGGAGAATGGTCCAGGTAGGAAGGACGTTTTGAGCAAGGAAACCCTGCCTCTCAACTAGGGTCCTAAACAATCTGAGAATTAGATTTGTGTGTCACTCTTGACTTTTTTGGCCATATTTCCTTATCATTATCTTTGATTACTTGATATCTTTTTAAATAGATTAACTTTTAAAAAATATGTTTGCTTTAAAAAGGAAACATTGCCAGTTATTAATGACGTATATTCTCTAATAAATATTTTCTTTAAAAATCTATTATTTTTATTTTAAGTGTAGGAGTGTATTGCCTAAATGTATGTAAGTGCAATGCTTCAAGAGGGTGTCAGATCCCCTAGAACTGGAGTTACAGACGGTTGTCAGACACCATGTGGGTGTTGGGATTCAAACCCAGGTCCTCTGCAGGAGCAGCCAGCACTCTAACCGCTGAGCCATCTCTCCAGTCCCCTCTAATAAATATTTTCTACTAAATGAAGAGCAGTGTACTTGGGAACAGCCCAGGAGCCGCCTGGCAGACCCCTAGTACATCTCACACACTTTGGCTGGCTGTGTATTCAACTGCTGAGACTCCATTATTTTGTGTAGAATGAAAGGTCTGTGAGGCAGAGCAGTGAGGCAGGGAGCCCAGCCTAGGAGGTATGGGCCTGGAGCCAGCCCAGAGCTGTTGGGTCTGCAGCCTGCTTCTGCCATTTCCTAGTTGTGTGACTTCTCGGTAAAATGTTGTGTCTTCCTTATTGAAGTCTAGTGAGGATTGAGGGGTATCTATACATTACTAGCCACAAGGTCTGACAAAGTAAGCCTTTACTAGATTTTCTTTTTCTTTGCTCTCCCTTTCTTCTCTCCTTCCCTTTCTTAGAGGATAAAGCATTTCCCCCAAGATGTCCTACTGTCTTCTTCTTTCTGGAATGCTGTATTTGGATCTGTGGCGCTCACCTGAGAGACAGCAGCATCTTCACACCCAGCTTCTCTCTTTGACTTTACATGGCTTTCTCCGTAGCTACACCACATGACAGATTGCTGAGCACATGCCGTGGCTGAGAGAGGAACACACTCAGGAGTTGGGGGCACACCCCAAACGTGGGCAGAGGCTGCTGCACCTGCAGCTGGCTGGGCCCTACTGTGGAGTCATTTGTTTCTTCCTTGGGTATGTATGCAAGTCTTACCTTTGAAATGTGACTGCTACTAAGACTTACTAGCTTATTCTACAAGTGATTCTATAGTTCAAAACATGCATACTGTATTAGAATTAATCTTTTGTTATTAAACCTTAAATAAGAGGCCTGGGGAGATGGCTTTGTCAGTACAGTGCTTGCATATAAGCTGGAGGACCTGAGTTTGATCTGAGGAACCTGTATAAAAAAGCCAGGTATATAGTGACATATACTTGTAATCCCAGCACTGGGGAGGCAGAGATAGAGGGATCCAGCCCAGCCTAGCCAGGAGCTCCAGTCCAGAGAGAGCCTGTCTCATGAAAAAGGTGGGTGGGTGGCTGTTGAGGAATAACCCCCAAGGTTGACCTCTGGCCTTTACATACACATGTACACACACCTGTGTGCTCACACAAGCAACACACACACACACACACACACACACACACACACACACACACACACCCTTACACCCTCAAAACAGGCACCATTTGCAGATTAGGTGACAGTTCTCCAAGATATTCTCCCACCCTCCCTCCCTCCCTCCTTCCTTTTGAAGTAGAGGTTTGTAGACAAATAACTGGTCTCTTTTAAAAGACAGATGAGAGTACAGTTCTGCCCAGGGCCCCTCTTGGCTGGGGCAGCTTCTTGCTGTTCCTTTTCCACAAGGCCACTTGTACAGCTACCCTGCAGTCTGCCTATGGCACACACACTGATGTTTGGGCTGCATGAAATAAGCCAAGGACTCAGTAGTAGCTGTGCTGGTTTCTCCTGTTGACCTTTTTCCTGGACCACAGTTTGTTTTGTTTACGCTCTTGGTGCAATCAGTCATAAGCTCTTGTGGTAATTAGAATGGTAAGAGAAGGAACCTGCCTCAGCACCTCGTCTTCCAGTGGGACTATTTTGGCTGTGGTGTGGTGTGTGGTGTTGTCATTTTCTGGAATCAAGAGAGCGCCCCTCAGTAGACGCTCTTTGAGGTTGGAAGCATTCTGTGTCCTCACTATCCAACATGGCAGCCTATAGCCACATTCATCCTGTGAGCACTTGAAATGTGGCTACTGCTACCGAGGAACTAAAACTTCAGTTTAAATTAAATAGTCCCATGTAGCTAGTAGCCACTGCATTAGACAGCGTGCACCTGCACCTGGACCTGGAACGAACCCTGGGTCACTAACTCCATTTTCCACTTAACCATGCACATTCCCAAGGTCCCCCTGTGTCCCCAACCCAGTGCTAGGAATTGAACCCAGGTCCTTATGCACTCTAGGCAAGCGATCGTCCACTGTGCCACTGTGCAGCCCCCACAGTCTTTAAGTTGAGCTTGGATGGGAGAGAGGGTGGGACAGACTTTGGAAAGCACTGGCTTGCTGGATTTGGGAGAAGCAGAACCTCTTAGGGAGGAGCCTGGACTCTTCTTACCAGTTACGTTTAGGACCAAGAACATTTGGCTTTGGCTTTTGAGTTAATCCTTCCAGAAGTCTGCTCACCAGCTGGCTGGAATTCTTTGCTTTTGTACTCAAGAAAGCGTGCTGAGATGCAAATGAGTGGGCTGGTTATTAGGAATCACCTTGAATCTGCACTAATTCATTAGTAAGTAATGACAAGCTCTTGTTACTGGGAATGACCCCACAATTGATTACGAAAACCACCGTGTCCTGACACTTCTGCCGAGAAGATCGAGTACAGCACTTGCGGCAGGTGTCATGTCTGGGTGGAGTGGGGAGGGGGCAGGTGTGTGTAGCTGTGTCTGTGTGCTGGGCCTGGGGTTTTCTGTCCGGGTAATGACTGACCAAACATGGCTCCAGGCCATCACCCAGACTTTTTACTCATCCAGCATTTACCAAGAACCAGCCAGGTGATCAGATGTTGGCAATGTAGGAAAGAAAGTCAAGGCCTTGGAGTCCCGAAGCTCACCTTCAGCTGGGGGAGACAAAGGTGTAGAACTAATGTCAGAGCGTCCTGAAGACAGAGCCCTATGCACTGCAAGGTAGAGACTCGGGTGAGGCCAGACCTGGAGAGGAGCAGGGGGACCAGTCAGCAGCTGTCGTGACAGAGCAAACAGCAAGAAGTCTGGCTTCGGGGTCCTCTGAAGCATCTCTGCTGAAGTTGTAGCTGTTAGTTGTGTTTACTGTTGGAAGAAATGCTCTTTATACCTGTCGTTTGTACTGGCTTCCCACCATTCTTTCCCCGTGAATACACGAGCCCTGGACCCTGTCTCCTACAGAGTGACTTCGCTTGGTGGGCATTTTCAGCCAGATCAGGTGTCCAGTTTCCACCTGTGACTGGCCTTCCTGCCAGTGATGCCTGTGCTTCCATGGTGACCCCGTTGGCAGCCGCCCCTTTTAGCCCAGGCCCTGACTGCCCCTTGTCTTCATCTGACACCCCACACAGAGCCCTCTCTACTCCAGCTGTTGTAGTTTCTGTCCAGGAAGCACAGTTTATCCCTCTTTTCCCCTCACTCCCTTCCTGATCCTTCCGTTCTTAAAGACATACTTGCTCCTCGTCTCATCTGGGTCACTTTTCCTCTGTCAGCTGTGTCAGGAGCCCATGTTTCTGGATTCCTAACTGTGGGTGTATCCCATGATGTCCTTGTATTGTTGAGTTAGTGATAGATGTGGTTAGGGTCAAATCCACAGTGTGAAAGATGCTCTCTTAATCCAGTGTCTTGGACTTGGACTCAATCTCAAAAACCCTAATGTTAAGATTGAGAAGAAAGAATAACTATTTTAGAATGTGTCAATGTGCCTGTGTCTCCCTCCCACATTCTAGATTCTCTAGAAGAATTTCACTCTCTGTCTCTTCGGATCTTCCATTTCTCTTTGGTAGTGTTTTCAATCTTCTAGTTTTGTTTCGTTTTTTCAGAAATGGTTGTACAGTTAGGGTGACCAAGGGGTCGGGAAAGTCCGTGGGTCAGAGATGGAGTTTGCAGCTGCAGAGGAACTGCCTTCCTGGGATGTTTCCTCAGCCCTTTCTGGTTGGAGGTGCTGTCCAGGTCCAGGCATTCTGGGCCTCTCCATGCTTTTTTCCTGCTGGGCCCACCTGATACCCTGCTCGGTACTCAGCCAGATCTCATCGCCTGTCCCTTAGACCTGCGTGGAGCTGGAGGCCTGGGCTGTGCCAGTCTCCCCCTCCTTGCCTGCTGCCTGCCCCCATTCAGGGCTTTGGGGTCACCTCGCTGCAATCTCTTTACAGCTGGCCTCCAGGTCTGAGCACATGCGTACAGACTCATCTTAGGAATGCTGAAACTTCCTTGATTTTTTTTTTTCCCACAGTCTGCAGAGCCTGATTTAGGGCCGCACCAGGATTAAGTAAGATTACCAGCATCTTCCCTCTGTCTCTCTTGTGTATCCTGTATGAATGTGTCCTGATAACTATTGATAGCAAGTTCATCCCTCAAGAAGCCAAGACCAACCTTTAGTGTCCTGCTGAGGTTGCAGTTTTTTGATGTGTTTTTCTTGCAAGTAAAATCAATGGAGATAAATCTCAGTAACTTTTCTTGCATAAGGAGGTGGGTAGGCCCTGCTACCGTGGTAGGCTCCTCTGTCTACACAGCACACCCCAGCATCATGTGCGAGGCTGTTGTATAGAAATTGATTGGTTGATCCACTCCTCTTAAAGGTCATGCTTAATCACATTGCAGGCAGATTGAAGAAGATTCCGAATTGCCCAGCTCCCACAGTTGACTTTGTTCTCTCCTCTGCTGCTGTTTGCTTTAACAGCACATCTCTAATTCACTGAGCAGTTAGACCTGAGCTTAAAGGGCAGAAACCTGGTGTGCATTTTTTATCCTGAAGGTTAGTCACAGCCACTGGGCTGTGGTTTAGAAGTGGCCTGTTCACGCCTGGAAACCCTAATGCAAATGGCCTGACACCCCAGCATGCCGTCAAGGCCCTGCTCCCCACTCGTGTGACACAGATGCTGGGGGAGGATGGAGAGCGGCCACAAGATGGGCCGGCCAGCTCCTCTGAGTGGTGATGAAGCAAGTTGACAGGTGCTGTAGAGCAGAAGGAGGGGAAGAGGCCTCTTTGGCAGTTTGGGAGGGTGGGGACCTTTAAGGAATCAAAAGAACAGTTTAGTTATTAGCAGTTGTTCGCTCTGAGTGACAGCTTGACGTTCTGTAATTGTCCAGGGTCCGGGCTGGTTGCGTTGGAATGGCGCTATTGCAAACTTGTCCTATTAAATTTTTCCCTAATAAGGAAGAATGGTCTGATTTGAATAGTTCTGAATAATTTCATGTTATGACCCATCAGCTCAGGAATGCTTTTCTTGCTGTGGTAGTTAATGGAGAACTGGAAACAAGGGTCATTAAGGTTCTTCCATTCAAGAAAATTCCCCTTCATACCTGAGGGATAAGTTGGATTGGAAAATCTGTAACATTATTATAACACCTCCTGAGAGAATGTTGCCAATGTTTACAAGATAGAAGAAGATCAAAACAACCATGTGGGTGATTACTGTTTCGAAGTAGGATGCTCATTGTCCCAGCTGGGGAGGCAGAAGGGGACAGGTCGCCTCTGGCCCGCACAGTGCAGTTCTCCTTAGGCTTTGCTTCGAAGTCCTGCTCAGGTGAGTGTGTGTGTGCGCTTATCATGTGTATTCTTCAGACACTGAAAATGACCTCACTCCATTTTCTACTACATCTTACAAATTCTTTTGGTATTATATGGTGATGTTACATGGCATCTGAAAATTTAAAATTTAAAATGATCTACTGATCAATTCTGTTCAGGGCATGTGCTATGATCTCCCGTACCATTTCCTCTTGGAAAGTTCACTTACCACGGTTACAAAATTGATAGGGTACACTCTTTTTTTAGAGGAATTCCCTAAGGATACAGCCCCAGAATAATTATTGGGTCAAAGTATTGTTGATATTTTACCTTCCATGATTTATTACAATACCCTAGATTGCTACCTGACTCACTGCAAAGATGCCAGGTGGACCAATATATGTGGGAGAGAGAGAAGTTTCCAGAACATGTATAGAATTAGATTCAAGCTTTTGAAGACTTGCAAGCATTCTGACCAAGCAGGATGTGACCCATGTGTGGTGTTGTAGGTGCACACCCTCTCTGTTCGGTGCTCTTCCTAAGTTTACCTTCATGTGCCTCACTGAGCAATCTAGGGTATTGTAGCAAGGGTCTGTGCTCTCTGGGTCAGAGCCATGTGTGCTCAGCTCGGTGATGAGGCCAGAAGTTCATAACCGATTGGGTGAGTGCAGTGCGCCAAGGGCCTCTTTTCTTTGATTTCCCCGTCCTTGCCCCAGAGCTCTTAATTATTATTTTTTTGGTTCCTTGGCCACAAAACTAGAGCTTTGTTCATTTTGTTTATTCTGCTCCTGCTTTGCACAGTGACATTGGGGACAAGACAGTGGAGGGCCAGGTGAGGAAAGGAACTGAGTTTGGGGCTGGGGTTCTCCACTTGGCCATGAATGAGACAGGAAGATCCCCTGCTTTCAAAATGTAAGGCTCCCGTGGACACCCATTACTGCTGCCAGTGCCTGGGGGCGGGGGTTGGGGAGACGGAGCTTGAGATTGATTTAGAAAAACAAATCTGGGCCAGTAGACATATTCTTTATGTCATACAGACTATGTGTATGCCATACATCCAGTACTCACTGTAATTCACTTTTCTCCTGTTGATAGATGGCTGCCTGGTTTTCTTTATGCTTAAAAAATATGCCTCAGGGAGTCTCAAACATGTATCTTGGCACATGGTAGAAATAGTTGTCAGTTTCCAAAAACTTAATATTAGGCTTTTCTAATGGTCTTCTTAATTTGATGGCGCTCTTAGATTTTGTGATACTTTCTTGTGATATATAAGGTTTAAGTTTTGATTTAGTCAGGTCTATTGACCTTTTTCTTTGTGTGTGTTTTTTTCCTCTTTTACTCTTAGAAAGTGGTTGTGAGATATGTATTTCCCCCGTCTCCTTGTGCTTTAACCAGTACTTTCTCTCTCAGCTACATCAACTTTTGGTGCATGGTGTGAAGGAGCAACTCTGCATTCAGGCTTTTTCTTATTTTTACTACGTTTGCACTGGATTCGGTGTATTTTAAATTTGCCTTGTTCATGGCAAGCTTCTCACTGTGAAACTTACTACAAATGAAAAAATCCTTGATGGACATCATGATCAGCTTCCACGGGTCATTTTCCGTCCGTGGAGTCCGTGGGGAACACACACAGCTTCTCGTCATTTGCACTGGTGCAGGGCAGCCGATGGGAGTGCAGCAGATGCAGCTGCCAAGCAGGAATGAGAAACAGTCAGCGGGTGGTGGGTGGGCCCAGAGCGCTGCAGCAGGCAGAAAGCCTGCCAGAGGGGCGGGTGGCTCCTGTTCCTGGGGCCCCTCAGGAGAAACCAGCTCCCCAACTCCCTTAGTAGTTTTTGGTGCGAGACCACTGAGAAAGAGGTAGATGTGAGAGAGGAGTATGAGCAGTAATGATTTTTAAAAAGCACACTTGTCAACTGGGCTTAGTGGTGCATGTCTGTCACCCCAGCACTTGAGGTGGAGGCAGGAGCATCAGAAGTTGACAGTCATCCTTGGCTAGATGGTGAGTTTGAGGCCAGCTTGGGATACATGATAGGCTAGCCTAGCACACAGCATGAGAGGGGCTTCCCTGCTATTCCAAACCTCAGAGCAGCTCTGTGATGCATCAGTATTGTTCCTCTTTGGATGGGGAGAAACTGAGCCCAGAGCACTGGGTTGGGTGTCCTACGCTAGCCCTGCAACCTACAGCCAGAGGACCAGACTTTGTTCAGTTCTCAGTGTGTATGTACCTAGCCTTCTCCCTCCCTCCCTCGCCCCTCCCTCCCTCCCTTTCTTCCTCCTGAGTCACTATAAAACAACCTATTAAATTAGTGACAAGTTTATCATAGAAATTTTGGAGACTATAGCAACTCTGAGGAAGGGATAATCTAGCATTCGGCACGGGGCCAGCCTGTGACCGGGGCCCCATGAGGCCAAGGATACCCTGGATGTGGCTAGCACAGAATCGTAAGCTGGCTGAAACCATTATGAGACTTTTCTGCGTGATTTTTAAAAAACACTCAGTTGTGTCGCCCTTGAGCCCTGTGTCATGATACCAAAAGATTAGGTCATGGGATCACCATGGGTGAGTTCTATTTCCCTCGGTCTCCTCAGTGTCACCTGCTGCAGTGGTCTTGCCAGCTGGCTAGGAGGGAGAAGGCATTTGTAAGACTTGGGGACAGGGTCTTGCTGTGTAGCTCTGACTGGCCTGGCACTCACTATGTAGACCAGGCTGGCCTCAGACTCACAGAGATCTGCCTCCCTGTGCCTCCTAGTGCCAGATTAAAGGCGCGCACCAGCATGCCCTGCATGGAACTTGATTCTCTGCGTCTTTGGTTCGGCTCTGCCCTCTTTCAGCTGCTCCCGGTGGCACCTACATTCCTTTTCCTGCTGGGCTGTAGAATTCTGGTTTTTCTCTGCATCTTTCATCCAGAATCATAAATTTTCCCACTGCTCAATAGAATTCCTTTTAAAATTTATTGTAGTTTCAGGCTGGCTCAGTGGGTAAAGGCAGTTGCCTCCATGCTTGATGAACTGAGATTGATCCCTGGGATCATGGTGGAGGACTCCTGTAAGTTGTCCTCTGACCTCCACACATGTGCCATGGCACGCGTGCGCACGCGCACACACACACACACACACACACACACACACATTTCTAAAACTCAATTTCATTTTACTGGTTTGTTTATTTATTTGTGGGGTGTATGTGGAGGCCAAAGGTTGGCGTTGGGGTTCTTCTTCCTTCACTGTCCCATCTTATGTTTTGAGGCTTATTTTTTTGTCTTTCACTGCACCTGTAACTTACCAGTTAGGCCAGACTGGCCGGCCATCAAGACCCAAGGGCCTGTCTGTCTCTGCCTCCCCAGAGGCATGTGGATCCATGCTTGTCTTTTTTACGTGGGCGCCGGGGAGCCACACCCAGGTCCTCATGCTTATGGGGCAAGCACTTCACTGACTGAGCCGACAATCGGTTACATTTTAATAAGAAATCATTTCTTTCAGCTTACTCTTTTGATAGAGTGGATTTTCATTTGGTCTTGTAACAGAAGATTTTTTTTTTAATTACGCGAGATTTATATGGAGAGAACCTTTATGCCATGTGGGGAACGTGGGGCCTAACAGAGTGGACACTATGAACCTGTTCCCTGAGCAGTGTGCAGTTCCCCCCAGCCACTGTGTTCTTCCCTGGGGCCAGTGGAGCCTCTTCCTCCATCCCCTTCAGTGTACCCTAGCGGGCGTGTTCTGAGCCTGCTGGGAAGATGAAGCCTTCACAGGTTCACTAGGTTGCCTGTGGTCTAACAGTGAGGGTTACGGTGGTGCCTCCTCTTGCTCTTGTGGGCAGCGGGATGTTTTCCATGACCCTCACACGCCTGCCCTAGTCTGTTTCGGAAGCATGCTAGCCCGTCTTTGGAAGCATTGCTTTTGTTGATGAGAGTTGGTTTGCTTTCTCCAGCTGCTATCAGAAAGCTTACCTTGTCCCCCCAGGGCCAATGGCTGCTGGTCTTGGGAGAGTCTGTGTGGAGCGCCCTCACTTGTCCCTGTGGCTAGAGCACACACGATCCCAGAACAGAGCCAGGAGCAGCACCTCTCTTTTGTACTTCCTGGTGAATAAACATGTCTGGAAGGTGGCTGGCCTCTCCAGCTCAGATGCTGGGATTTTCTGCCCCATCTAGCTCAGCTGTTGCTATTTTTTTTATATCTCACATCAACATTAGGGTCGCAGATGTGGATTCCAAGTGGAGCGGGAAGGCCCATGTCACAGGAATGCCTAGTGCAGGGTGCTCTCTCGGATCTAGGGTTCCAGCCACACAGGTGCCCACTCAGCTTGGCATTGATTCCAGCGAGGACTCTCAGTGAATGCAGTCTTGACCACTGGACTATGGATCCTGGGGAAGTGGAGTCACAGAGATCTTGAGTTCCAGATGCCACTGGGCTGTGTACTAGGTCACCCATGTAGACTTGAGTCACATAGGCCTTGTTTTTTGTAACCTGGGGCAAGTGACTTTACCTCTCTGAGCCCGGCTTTCCCATCTGTAAAACGGGGACAGCATTGGTAGAAACACCCTTGTGCATAATGCATTTAAACAAGACATAAACAGACTGTAAGTGAGATCATTTCTATAAAGTCCTTATCCTGGTGCCTGGCTCACAGTATATGCTAATAAATGTAACTGCCAGTAATGTGATGGTGGTTGCCTTCACCACCATTGCATCTCCCTTTAGTGAGCTCCTCGCTTTGTAGAGGGAGAAGTAGAGCCCCGGGTCTCATAGCTGCGTGAACCAGTCAGCAGCCCAGCTAGGACAGGACCGCCAGTCTTGGGACTTACTGCCCAGTGCTTTCGCTCCCTGCCACCCGCTGGTCTCCACACAGCTCCAGATCACATTCTGTCACCCTTAGTTCTCAGCAGTACCGGCAGATCCTGACAACAGATGGTGCTGTTTTGAATTAAAACAATTTAACTCAAGATCCATCAACTGCCAACATCAAACACCCTTAAAAGAAGGAAAGAAACTCATTATCAAGAGTATTTAAGCAAAGTAGGTTTTTAATCTATCTTACTCATTTGCATTCTTGAGGAGAAGAAAGTCAGGTGGCAGCTGACAGGCCAGGCCCACAAGTGCGCCTGCTCGTCATTGCAGACTCCACGCACCCTTTTCGTTGTGTGCACACAGTACTAATTTGGACTTGGGTCCTAAAGAACAACTGTTTTTTTGGTCTTTTTGAGACAGGGTCTCCCTGTAGCCCCAGCTGGCCTGGAACTCACTGTGCAGACCAGGCTGGCCTTGAAGGCGTATGTCACCACACCTCACAACTTTTACAGCCATGCTTAATATTTAAATATTTAAACATTTAGAAAGTAATCTCTCACTTTCTGTACCTAACTCCTGGCTGCAAAGCCGTTAGTAGTCCCGGCAAGCCCACAGTCTGTGTGGCGTTATGCTTGCAGCACTGGGCAGGAAGGGTGTATCAGGCCGTTTTTTGTCACTGGAATTAAATACCTGAGGCTTGGTACTTGTTAAGAACAGTGCTTGATTAGCCCATGGGTTTGGAGGCTGAAAGTCAAAACAGCACAGCATTAGCTCTGGGCAGCTATGGTACCTCTTCACAGATGGTACCTCAAGGGTAGGGGAGTGTGCAGGAAGGAGAGGTCATGGGCAGCCAGGCGGCCTGGGAGAAACCAGGGAGTGGCCAGGCTCATTAGTTTCCAAGCACCCTTTCAGGAACCAGCCTGGTCCTAGAAGAATCCCCCACTGTGCTTCCAGTTCTATTCCACTAGGCTCTACCCTTCATGGTCCCACCAGCTCGTGCATTGCCGTGCTGAGGACCAAGCGTGAACCACAGATCAGTGAGAGCAAGTATGGAGTGGACGAGCTCTGTGGTCACTGCTCTCGGGAGTAGGATGGTCACTGCCCTGCACAGGGCCGAATTTTGCAGGTCAAACATGCCCTGGTGCTTCCTCTCAACTGGTGCTGGGATGACAGTTCTGTGGGGCTGCAGTGTCCTCAGGTCTGTCCACTCAAGTACCAGCTCTTGGCATGACATCTCCTGTCCTTGTCCCTCTTTGACTGCTCACTGTGCTCCTCTCCTCTATGAATAGCCCTCCCTAGCCTCCACGGACCACGGAAGCAGCTAGGCAGTGCTTGGTGGCCCTTTTTACCTGCTGTTGTGTTTCTTCCACTCTTTTGGCTGGGGATGTGACTTAGCTCTTTTGGAGCCAGGCTGTGGGTGCTCTCCTCCCCTATCCCAGCTTGACAGAAGCATCCGTGCTCTGACATTGGCAACTCAAGGGGTTAAATAAAATGGTCATACTGCCTTTCTAGAAAACCTGTGCATGGGTAGGAAGCAGGAGTGCATGCGTGTGGGCACACGTGTTGGCAGAAGAACCAGAGATGCTGACCGAACTTAATACCTGTCCCTTTAGTGAGTCTTCCTGGGACCTTGGTATCTTTGATCTAGGCTCTCGCTTGGCTGACTAAAGGTCTGCTTATCCGTAAGCTCCACCGTTTATTGCCAGCTCAGAGTAAACATGCTGCCTTCATACCAGCTTTCCGCCCCACACTTTGCCTGATGTGTGGATCAAAGCCCTATTTACAGCACTCTCTGACATTTGTATGGGCAAGCCCTCAGCTGCTGCTGCCTTCTGGGGTGGGACCACCTCAACTCAGCCAGCCTCTCTGCCCACCTCTAGATCCCAGTGGCCGTTTGGTGTTTCTTAAGCAGCTGTTGGTAAGGAACCTGCCATGCAGGCTCCACCTAGTTTGGTTTAAACTGTCCTCCCACAGGGACAGAAAGGAAAGGTGATGGCATTTGCTTTTTCATCTTTTAATTTGTTTCCCTACTGCAGGGAAAAGACTGGGGCTGGCAGCAGCTAGAGAGGCCTGGGCTTTGTTTGGTGTTGCTTGGCCCCCGTGTGGGGAGGGACGCTGAACAGACCAGATGAGGCTCACGCACCATCAATCTACCTGACAACATTTTTGAAAAGTGATGTGTAAGTGGCTGATATTGTGGTAGTCTGAGTGAGATTTATCATAGCATACCGTCTGTGTGAAGGGGACATTGTGTGTGCTCTCCATCAAAATGCCCTCCTTTTTATCGATACTTTTCATCCTCCTACAACCAACAAAACAACCAAGAAATGGAACTACGAAATTTCAGAGCTGTAGCAAGGCCACAGAGGTACTGGTTTCAAGAGAGGGACCTGTGGTCAGAGAGGCGAAGGGTGTTCCCATCTCTAGTAAAAGCCCTAGAGGCAGGAGCCTGTCTTGGCATCCTTTCCAGGGCCAGCACTGTGCATGGCACAGCATCTGCACAGGGAAGGGTCCTTGGGTGGGGCACATCTGCCTCCTAGTTCCTCATCCCTTTGTTGAAACAAAGGTAGTGTGTCTGTCTGCTGACCTTGTAGACTTGATTGAAGTGTCCAGGGCAGCCTTTTACATCAGACAGACTGGGTGATTAGGCTCAGTATCCTCTCTGAGATAGGAGACTGCACAGCTGCAGTCAGTACAGTACTGCTGTTGACTAAACCCTTGCTACATACTGGGGCTTGTGCTAAGTGCTCGCCATGACAACAGTGTAGAGGCTGTGCGCTAAGAGGGGTAAACCCCTCACCCCCCCCCCCCCGGGGGGG
>NW_008347322.1:2776748-2789713 GCF_000622305.1 Nannospalax galili
TAAAAGGGGGAAACCCCCCCCCCCCCCCCCCCAGAGGAGAGAAGTTTAAGTCACATACCAGCTCATGGTAGAGTTCAGCTCCGGCACCTCTCTGGCCACCTTGAACACTCTTTTCCCAGCGAAGTCCCTGGCACAGTACTCACTTGGAAAATGGCAGGCCGGAGGAGATAGTGAAGTCAGATCATCTGTGCTTTGACTTTGCCCATTGTGGCTTTTGGTGTTGAAGCTTGAAAGTTCCTTCCCATTTAAGTCACATACCAGCTCATGGTAGAGTTCAGCTCCGGCACCTCTCTGGCCACCTTGAACACTCTTTTCCCAGCGAAGTCCCTGGCACAGTACTCACTTGGAAAATGGCAGGCCGGAGGAGATAGTGAAGTCAGATCATCTGTGCTTTGACTTTGCCCATTGTGGCTTTTGGTGTTGAAGCTTGAAAGTTCCTTCCCATCTAGAGATGATTAGTTCCCCATTTTATCAGGAGTTATTTTGGCAAATGGCATTCTTTGCAATTTAGAAGTCAAATTAAAGGCCAAGGGTCCAAAATCACCCTGTTTAATTGCATTCAAAGGCTATTCTGAGCAGGTTAACCTCCATGTTCTCATTTGGCCCTGCCATGGACTTATTGGCTCTCCCTGCTCTAGTGCTTGTTGGCCAGCAGGCAGAGTGTCCTTCAGCAAGGACAGTCAGTTCCTATCTCCCTTCTGCCTCGAGCACCACAACTACTCCCTTGTTGCCCTGAGTGAGCCTGTGATGGCCCCCAGAGTGGTCAGGACTGGGCTGGTCTCTGCTCTCTGCTCTCTGCTCTCGTATCAGCCCTACCCCATGACCACCGTGGGCCCCAGGCTGACTGCTCCTCCCCACAGAGCCCACCCCCTGTACCCTTGTTTTCAGATTTTTCCATTTTTCTCAGCAAGCACCATGTTTAACAGTGTAGCACCTCCCGTCCTCATTCCTTTCCCCTTAACGCTTTAAAACCATGCTGCCCTTCACGTCCGTGTTTCGCCGCCTAATGCAGCATCTTTTTTACCCTAAAAAACATAGCTTTGGTTTGCCATGCTCTTCTGGGGTGCTTGGTTTCTCTCACTGGCCTTTCCAAGGGCTTAGAAAGGCTCATTTTAGAGAGTGGCCCTTAAATGTTTGTTGGATGGATGGGTGGGTGGATGGGGTATTGCCGTGGCAAAGCCATTTTGTCTTTGGGCCTTTAAAAATTTTTTAAGTAAAATATCAGCTTGTACTAGATGAAATGTCATATCCTCCCAACTGTGATTTCTGTCGATTCTTTGCATCTAGTGGTGTTAATGCGTCATTCCCCACCCTCCCCCACCCCAGGATGTGGGCTTCCTGGGGCTGGCGGGATCTAGCTGGTGTTGAGGAGGCAGGTGTCATGGCACTGCTGTTTCTGGAGCTCTCTGTTCTCTTGTTTCTGGGAAGGGAGTTCGTGCTGTGGCACCACTTCCGCCCGGCAGCAGCCCCACGGCCAAATGTTGTGCCCGTTTTCATTTGGTGCTGTTTCCTGGGGACTCTGCCATGCGTCCTCATCCCCCCTCGCCAGCATGGCAGCTCTGTTCTCCTGGTGCCCCCGGAGCCAGCCCGGGCCCATTGTTCTGTGGTTTGTTTGCATATTGCACAGCCATCTGTCTCCTTTACCATCCAAGCTTTAGAGTTTGAAATATGAGTTGCCAACCGCTTCAAGGATCGCAGTGGCTTACTGTTTGTTTTGTGTGCCAGCAACTAGTCTTTCAGCTGTTAGAGCCACCGTGGGAGAAGTCTTGCTTACTTTTGCTTCATGAGGCGCCGTGGCCAGTGACTGGGGCTGAATAACCCAGGCATGTGACTCCACTGTGGACTTGAGACTTCACAGGGCACTCCCTCTCATGCCCTCATCCTGCAGGGATGCCAGATCAGAGAGCTGTTTGAGAAAGCACCAATTTGTGGTGACCCAAACGCAGGAAGCTCAGGAGAGTAAGAGTCGACGTAGCTCAGTGCGCAGTGACTCCAGTTCCACCTGCTCGGTGGTGGAGGAGGACGCGGGCTGTGCGCTTCTCCCTGTGGCGACCTGGCTCTTGCTGCACCCCACTTGGCTGAGCACTGCCCTGAGCCCCTGACAGAGCAGTGGCTCACCTTCGCTCTCCCCCGCTCTCCCGTGCTTGGCACTCCCACTGTTCTTGCTTCTTCACACACTGCTCCTGTTCGTTAGAACTGTGAGGGCTTCTGGGCAGCATCCAGCACCTGTTCCTTTCCTTTGTGGCATCTGTCACAGACTTCATCAGCTTGTTGCTTAGGGGTGATAGTCTGAAGAGGCTCTAGCTCTGAGAGGTTCATGGTGCCCTCCAGCATCGTGTTCCTGGAACCAGAGTGAGAGACTCGTTTCCATGGACAACCCTGGAAAAAGCATCTGGGTGGTGTAATTTCCACTGTGCACGTGAGAGAAACCTGGCCCGACGTAGTCTAGGCAGAAGGTAGTTCACGTCTTCAAAAGCAGGGCGTGCTGGTGCTAGGAACGTATTAACGGCTATGATGTTCACGTGGTCCAAAAGATGTCTTCCTGGTGCCTCAGCAGGCTCATAAAGATGTGGCATTTTTGTTAATTAAGCATTAGCCAGAGAATAGTTTTGTTTTCCAGCTCTTTTCTGATTTCCAAAAGTGTCTGTTTTTCTGGTTTAAACAACCCCCATAAATGCAGTTTTCTTTTGAGGAATCTGCAATGATCACTCAGAAGGTTGGCTCATAGGAGGCTGGACAGGGATGTTGGGAGTGTGGCTAGAACAGCCTCTCTCCTGGGGCCAGGGCACAACTGGCTTTACCTTCTCTCTGGCCAGTCAGGTGACGGTAGCTGCTGGGTGTCTGACTCCCTGAAGCTTTGGCCTCCTCTCTGCTTCTGCTGTCCCTGCACAGCGGGATGCTGGGAGCTTCAGCGGGATGCTGGGAGCTTCAGGCTGGTTGGGTATGGTGGTGGAGTGCTCACTGGAGAATATCTGCTGGCTCTTCACAGTTTCCTTAAACCTTTTATTCAGATTCATGTCCTGCTTCTGGAAATGGTAGAAAACTGCACCAGAACTAGAAGCCTCCTGTAGATTGTTTTTGTTGTTAGAATTTTTGCTGAGCTACTGGAGCATACATAGTCCATTTCCTGAACCTGTTCTCCTCAACAACAAAGGCCGCAAACAGTTACCAGACAGGCTCTTTGGAAAGGCCAGTTTCATCCCTTCTTGTTCTGACTCATTCTTCTTTTGATTTCTTTTTGGTTTTGTAACGCTGGGGATCAAGCCCAGGGCCTCATGTGTTGTGCAAGGGAGCTGATCTCTATCCTGAGCTAGCATATTCTTTGTAAGCAGTCCCTCAGAATCTGTTCTTGGATGTACTATGACCAGTTCTCCACGGAAGGAGTTTGGGTTGGTTCCTGTCTTTCATGCCTCCAGACCTGCTCCAGTGAAGATACTGGTGTGAGAGCTGTTGCCAGACCCAGGGTAGTTTTAGAGGAAGGATTGCTGGCCATGTGGTGGGCATTTCCCTCTGTCCTTGAAAACAGTTACCTGTTCACAGAGAATGAGTGCTTGTCTTTCTTTATCTCATTCTGGATTATCTGCTTTTTAGGTCTTAGCTAATCTAATGAGTGAGCAATAATACACTACCGTGTTTATGCAACCAAGGGAGGGGGTGGGGTGGGAAGCCTGCAAGGCAGCACTCCATGGACGGCTTCTGTAAACTGAACTGGAGAAGACAGAAGCTCTGCATGGGTCCCATCAGGGTCACTCAGTGTTCGGAGAGGCCAGAGACCAGCTTACCCCTCAGCAGGGTCCAAAGGAAGGAGGTAGGCATAACCTGCACTGCCCCAAGCGAGCGCCCATACTTTGGGGTCTGGGAATTTTGCCATTGTAAAAAAATATTAAAATATTGGTCTTTTCTTTCAAACCTTGTAAAACATTTGGCTTATGGCAAACAATTCTAACCCTTTAATTTCCTCATATCCTGTAAGACTTTGGTTTAGGAAAAGCCCTGATGCAGTCCTGATAGCTGGTGTCGGTGGAGCCCTCCCCCTCTTGGCCAACCTTGTTTTCCCTTTTTTTGCCCTGTTCTTTTTAAACTAGCCAACCTGAAGAGGCTGTGAGGTCTTTCCAGCCAGTGGGGACAGATGCATTGCTCTTGCATTGGACCCAGACTTCCTGGTGAGATGTGCTTGCTTGTTCCAACTGGCCACGCAACTTACACTTTGGCAAGACTAGAATCTGCGCTGCCGGACCACCTTAGTGTTGTGTGTTCTTTTTGTGGTATTGTGGGGTCCTGGGACCTCAGCTTTCATTTCTAACACCTTTGAGGTGTGTAGAAAGTACGACTGTCTTCTTCACCTGCCTCCCCTCCCATGTCCTCTACACTTGTTCTGGTGTTCCCTCTGTGGTACCTTTGCTTCTTCACCTCACAGGGACCCCAGGCCACTTGATGCACGTGGCAGCCCTGGCCAGCCTACTCCCTGGCTTCCCTGCCTCATTTTCTGTGTGCTCCCTGCTGTCATCTCCTCGTTTCACTTACCTCCTCTGTTTACTGTCAGGCTGTGTCCCAGTCAGGACTCTGCTCTCCAGGAGTGGAGTCGGCTTCCTTTGTTGCTTATTCTCAGTGCTGCCTTACAGCAGGGCCAGGCACCAGAGACTCCCAGTGGGTGTATTTGTTAGTAACACTGATGCTAATGTACGAAGTTGCGTGTGCACAGCTATTCATTACTGAGTGAAATAGTCGGCAGCAGTACACACCTGTAATGAGACTCAGACTCGGGTCTGAGATCAGTTGTGTGACTTTGGGCAAGGGACAACTTCCCTTGATGTCTGTCCTGTGGATAAAATGGAGCTGCAGGGCACCTCCCCTGGATTGTGTTGAGTGGATTAATAAGGCCTGGCATGTAGCCACACTTGGGTTCTGTTATTACTGTTTTTACTATTGTTTCTCAAGTTACGTAGACCAGCAGTCTTGATTGAGCCTTTCTGTTTACACACTACTCATCACAGGCCTGTGTAACCGTCTGCACATGCTCGTGTATTCCGAGGACTTTCTTGTGCTTGAAGGAGCCGGGCTACTTACTGTCACAGTAGCTTTAAGAGTTGGTGTCTCTGTACTGACACTGCCCACTTCTTCCTCAGAGCGGTGTTTTCGAACAAACTTTCACCTCCTTTCTGGAGTCTCTTTCTCATGGGCCTGTGACAGGCAGGGGAAGAGTAAAGGCCACAGCCAGTGCACGGTCAGGTCCTCTTCTTGAATCTGGTGTGTGCCAAGAGGGGGAGCTATTTCTAAGTTTAGTACATGACAGTGTCGGGGACACGCGAGGTGCAGCTACTAAGTGGCTTTGTGTGACATGCCCAAAACTCATGCTGTCACTCTGAAATTCAGTTCTCCATCAAATGCCCATTTTTAGTTATCTTTCAGACTGAAAGTGAGGTGTACCTTGTGATCCTCTGCACACATCTTTAGAGATCATCTCCCAAGTTGCCCTTTGTCCTTAGGCAAGAGTATCAAAGTCAAGGGCAGGGTTTGTTGAAAGAACAGCTCCTGGAGAGGCAAAAACCAGAGCTTGTTTCACAACCACCACAGGCGACCTTGGTGACCTTAAGTCCTTGGGCTCGATGTGCTTTGATGAATTCACAGCCGCGATGTGTCCATGAGCACATAAGCTTTCCTGTCTTTTCCCTTGAATCTAACAAAGGAAATCACTTGTTTTCTGCCTCAGATCTGTTTGTATTTATGAGAACTAATGACACCATGTGCCTTGGGAGAAGAAAGGAAGACTTCCTCCTGATTGTTGGGCTTGGGCGGGCAGGATAGTAAGCCGCATCCCTGGTTCCCGGATATTTAATGAATATTGCTGTGGTGCTGCTGTTCCCACATCGAGTCACGTGGGCTGCATGCTGGAGCTGTGGTGCTGCTTCTGAGATTGGCTCTGTTATATTATTAATAGTACTGATCACACATGTCTTGCATTTAATATAGAACATAAGAGGTTCACCTAACATGAATGAAAAAATCTCAAATTGAAAGTGTGATTGCCATAAAAATTTTAAAGGAGGAAATGTGCTGTGGTTTAACTTTTGAAGTAAGAGTAGTACATGTTTAATCAGCAGATGTGGACATCCTTGGGTCCTTGGGTTAGGATGGCAAAAGAAGAGAAGTGTCTTCCTTCTCTTCTATGTCAGGTAGAGCCAGAGCCTTACCAGAGCCCCAGGGTCCTCAGTTCACTGCAGCGGTGGAGGAGAAACAGCAACCCTGTGAGCACTGAGGGGGTGGCCGCCCCATCCAGTCACCCACTCCTGCTTCTGCCCGCGAGGGCAGTGTGGAGCGCCCCGAACGGTTGGAGATTTGTGTTCACAAATGCGTGCACATGGAAATGCCACTCTTTGATGACATTCCATGGGGGGGGGGGCTGGACCTTTCATGATGAATTTTCTTGCCCTTTGTAGGGGAGAAGTGGAGGCGGGTGGTACTTATAGGACTCCAAATGTACCAAAGTTTTTTGAGTTTAAATTCTCTTAGAAAAAATGTCAAATGATTGTAGATCCCAAACTGTCTTTGTTGGCATTTGAATGGCGCTTTGTGAGTGCCCAGTGTGGAGCACAAGTGAAAAGCAAAACAATCTCTTCTTGGTGATGTGATGTTGGATCCGAAGACCTGGACCACAGTGTCCCAAGAATCTTCATGATTTATATATCGTATGTGATCTTTTCTGAAACATTGTTAACCTGTGCCCTTTACAGACAATGCTGGGTCAGAAAATGTCAGGGGAACTTTGGATTGCTTTCATAATCATGTAAAGAGAATTGTCTTCAAAACCCAGAGCCTATGGCGGGCATCCCGAACAGAGCGATATGTTTGGGAGACAAGCCGCACTGTGCACAAGACTGCTTTTGGCGGTAGGGAATGAAAAATATTTGAGTATTATTTTACTTCTGGCCTCGACCAGTTTTGAGGAAGAAAATATGTTGTTGTTCGCTGGCAGGCTGTTCTAGGCGCCTATTTAATTTGTGGGAAGCCGAATTCTCATAGCAGGAGGCCTTCTGAAATGCTTATTCTTGGGCAGACTTTTTTACAGCCCTAGGAAAGGGCATGCAGGGGAGTGAGGAGCCAGGCGCTGCCCAGGGAAGAGGGTAACTTGATTGCAGGTCCTGGGAGAGGGGACAGGAGAAGCCAGAGGAGGCAAAGTCAAGACCCCCCCCCCGACCGTCCTGAGATCTGGGGTTCCACAAGATGGGCCCTGGTGCCAGAGAGGAACCATTGCCTCCTGAGCCCAGGCACTCCTCAGGTTTGAAGGCCTATAGTTGCTAGCATGTTCTGTTATGAAACGGTGTTTGCATTAGGTGAGCCTGAAAGCCTGTCTTGTGTTCGGCTTACCATTTAGACCATAAAAAAGATCCAGAGTGAAAAGGAAGAAAGAGACAGGTCCTTGGCAGGGCATGCAGGCCTTAACTATTTTTGACTTCTGTGTTTTGAAACAACATTGGTTACTTTGGTTCAGCTCTTTCAGAATGAAGGAAAAAAACTCAGATGTGTGGGCTTTGTGAACAACTTGCCAAACTGCACACCGAAGTTGAATTCCAAGGCCATGTTCCTTCTTTTCAAAAAGTTTACTTTCTGGGCAAACATCATTACAAACCTATAAAAAGGAATCCAAAACCTGCTCTTATCTCATGAGACAGTGTCTCATGTGTCTTCAGAATTTTCTCATCATTTTTTGGCCTTCATTAGCAGTTGGGGTGGACCTTGGGCTAGTGGCCCTGAGAGAGCACTGTGCCTGTGCCCAGTCCCTGAGGGCACCAAGCAGCCAAGAGGCTTAGTGTCTCAGCGGTGCGTCCCTGTCCATCTGACGGAGCACCCTACCCGCCCTCACTGGCGGTGAAAGCTCTCCATGCCTCATTATCTCTACAACCTCAGTGAATTTGCAAATTAATTGATGTGTGGGAGGAAAGGCAACAGCTATTGTAAAAACCTTTAATGGTGGCAGTAAAGCTTGAAATAAAATTAAGTGTTACCATAGTAAACTAATAGTTCCCAGGTGATGGAGTTCATTTTGTGGAGGGTAGGGCTTGTGTTTGACCTGCTTAGCTTTGCAGCTCTGGATTTCCCCCACCCTCAGTATGATTTTTATGTTTATCAAAGGAATACACTTGTACATGTAGTTTAAAAGGTAAATTAATCCTACTGCAGGATTAGCTACAGAAGCAAGGTCCCCCCGGTGTCTCCCCTGGTGTCCCCACGCCACTCCTGGGTATCTCCTTTAATTCTCTTGGCTGGGTTTTCCTGCCCTTGGCCTACACTAGTTCAGATGCTGTCCATGGGAGCCACTGTGGAAGATGGAGGTTTGACTCTCGCACAGCACCCTCCTCCTGTGGCTTGACTTTGAGTGGTGTCTGTTTTCACATGGTTAGGGCTGTGGAACACTGTGTATAGCTGAACCACGTGTGCACTGTGATTGTCGTTCCTTTTGGTGAAGGTTAGCGGAGTGTCTTACTACCCGGTGTATGCATGTACCCCTTGTCCAGCTGTCTCTGAACCCCCAGCCTCTTGGAATTAGCCTCTCCAGGGCACCTCTTGGTGTCTGACAGGAGTAGGGATTTGGGTGTTCAGTAGATTGATGTCCATCTGTTATTAATCCTGAAACCCGGCCTTGTGGACACAGGCACCTCCACTTCTCAGTCTTCTGTGTGGTGTAGCTTGCCGTTTTCCATTTTTTTACCCTCCCGACCAGCTCTGCCCGCTGTGCGGGGTTTCAGGGAGCTTCTCACTGCCAAGGTGGTGCCAGCACAGTTGCTTCCTGTGTTCTGAAATGTCCTCTAAAGGCTCGTGTGTGGAAGGCTTGGTCCCCAGTGCAGTGCTGTCCAGAGCTGGGGCTCTAAGGAAGTGATCAGATCGCAGAGGTGCTCACCTCACTGATGGGTGAACCTGTGATTGATGGATGATTGAGAGGTGAAGGAGACTTACATGTGGGACCCGGATGAAGGAGTATGTCCTCACAAGCTCCACCTTGTCTTCAGCCCCTTCCTCTCTTAGTTTTGATGATTCTACATGTGTGCAGTATATTGTGATCTTGTTCTTCTTCCAGTCCCTCTCTTTAGTCCCTCACCTGCTGACTCCCTTCTTTGCAACAAGCCCCTCCCCCCAACTTTTATGTCTTATGTTTGTGCGGGTAGCATAGCCACTGTGTTCAGGATGGCAGCAGCCGTGCCATTCCCAGAAGACAGCGTTTCGTTACTCTCCTCTCCATCCTCCGGTTCTTATGTTCTTTCCATTCCTTCTTCCGCAATGCTCCCTGGACCTTGAAGGGGGTGATACAGATGTCTCGTTTGGGGCTGAGCACTCAGCAGTCACTTATTCTCAGTACTCTGACCAGTCGTGAGTCTCTGCGTGAGCCATCCCCTACTGCAAAGATCAGCCTCTCCAACAAGACTGAGAGCAGCAGCAGCATCTGTGGTACAGACGGAGGTACTCGGCATCCTTTACTCTGTTACCATAGGAAGCTCTCTGCTTCCTGGCTGCCATCAGGTGAGTGTGTCCTGCCACACATTCCCACCACCACACCATTCTGTTTCACCACAGACCTTTAGCAGTGGGGCCAGCCAGTGATGGACCTGAATGAGCCAAAATAAGCCTTGATGCTTTTCTCTTGGATTTTTTTTTTACGGTGACGGAAAGCCACCCGACTTCCTTCCGTCACCTCTGTTCCTGTTCTTGTCCTTTCAGCTCAACCCTTCGTGTTCGCTCATTTGCTGCCATTTCAGGGGCTTGGGGGAGGAGCGCGGCTGAGCATGCTGCTGTTCGTGCTTCCACATCCAACCAGAAGGCCTCTGCTCCTGTTCAGACACATTTTGCCTGTGTTGCTCTTAGGTCGGTTACATCCTGGCTTGGTGTTTTAAAGTGCACACTTCCATGTGGAGAGCCTGCATCTTCCATAGGGGTCTTCTTCCTGTTGTATTTTAAGAACTCTGTGGACACCTTCACATTGCTGACTCGAGGTAGAATAGTTTGTCTCTGGGTCCCTACCTGAGAAGATCCACCTGATGCTGGTCCATTGTGTAGCAGGAAGGAGAGATGATGGGGCCTGGCACCTGGAGGACAAAGGCCTTCTCCGTCTTGCCCGGGCTGGCTCTGAGTCCTCTCTCATGGTGGTCTCTGGCTGCCTTGGCTACTGGGAGTTCTCACTCGGGAATGTAACAGTTCAAGGCAGGAGCACATGGTGGGTAGTGACACTGTTACAACTGAGATGCCATTAATATTAGAGCTGTTCTCTTTGTATGGGTTGGAGGAGAGTGTATCTTATGCCCGTGCAGTTGGGCCTGCTCATGATGTGATGGGGTACCTGATGCCACTTATGCTTTCTCTAACAAATGAAAGATAAGGGCTGGAGAGATGGCTCAGGGGTTGGGAGTGCTGGCTGCTCTTGCAAAGGACCCAGGTTTGATTCCCAGCACCCACATGGCAGCTAACAACCATCCATAACTCCAGTTCCAGGGGAATTTGATGCCCTCTTCTGACCTCCCTGGGCATTGCACGACACGGGTGCACTTGCATACATGCAGGCAATACACTCATACACAAAAAATAAAAACAAATATTTTTTTAAAAAAAACAAAAAACAAATGGAAGATAAGCCTTTGTACCTCTGTCTTTTTGTCTGTGGAAACCAGGACATAAGCCACCCATTTGATCCGTCATCTGCCTTTGGGAAATTGTGTACTCTGTGGGAAATGGCCATTTTAGCCTGCCTTTCTCTGCCTCTCCGTCTTCTGGTGCCTCAGCCAGCTCACGGGTCCTGGCCTGTATGCCTGGTTCCAGCTTTGCGCCATGCTCTCCTTGTTCCTCTGCCCCCTTTTGCAGGGTAATGTAAAATGCAGCTCACAAGCCTCTTTCAGACCTTATTAAAACATCATTTCCCTTGCCTTATTCCCAGATTTCTGTGCTCAATCACAGAAAGGCAGCTTGTTCAAATATACATTTTTCTTGTTTGGAAAACTCCATTGGCTTGGCTTCCCCCACCCCCTTTGTACTTTATAACCCTGCTTCACTGGGCCAGTACTTATTAAATATCATAATTTTCTCATTGGAGAATTATTTGTAAACTTAATTAACTCTGTCAGTGTTTGAGTTAATTTTCTTTCTTTAGTTCCAGCCTCCCTGGTCCTGGTTTTCTGGACTCTGTCCTGTGTCTGTTAAAGACTTTGTAAACAGTTTGGAAATGCCAGTTGGTGATGTATGGGCCTCTTTAGCATTTCTTTGATTTATGTGCAGTGCTGTGGAAAAAGGCAAAGAAAGCAAATTATATGGGGAAAATGTTGCCAATCTTCACTTTTTTTTACCCTTAGTTTAAAAAAATACACTTATCAATCACATCTGATGGATTTTCTTTTTTATAAAGATTGAAACTTTAACTATTTGAAGACCCTTTCTGTGCACACCCTGATTTGCTTAGTCAAGTGTGGCTGAGCACAGGGTAGGATGTCAGAATTCCCAAAGCTTTCTCCACTGCTTATCCCTATCCTGTCCCCACCACCCTTCACTGATGGCTGTAAGGGATGGGCAGATGGTGGCTGGAAACATATCACATCTACATCTGCACTCCAGTCCCTGTGGTGGTTTGGGACGAGCTGCATCTTGATATTAGACTTCTCCTAGGAAAACCTCTGTTGCATATTTTTAAAGTTTATTAGGGATGGAGAGGTGGTTCAGTGGTTAAGAGCACTGGCTGCTCTTACAGAGGACCTGGGTTGGGTTCCCACATGGCAGCCAGCAACTGTCTATAACTCCACTTCCAGGGGATCCAACGCTCTTTTCTGACCTCCAAGGGCATTGCATTCCCATGGTGCCCTTAACATATATAGAGGCAAAACACTCATACAAATAAAATTTTAAGAGATATTTATTATTTTTTATTTTATGTGTATGAGTGTATTGCCTGCATGTGTGTTAGTGCACCCGTGTCATGCAATGCCAGCAGGGGTTAGAGGAGAGCATTGGATCCCCTGGAACTGGAGTTATGGACAGTTGTTAGCTGCCATGTAGGTGCTGGGAATTGAACCCGGGCCTCTGCAAGAGCAGCCAGTACTCTTAACCACTGAGCTGTCTTTCCAGTCCCACAGAAAATAAAATTTCAAAATATTTGTGTGTGTGTGTGTGTGTGTGTGTGTGTGTGTGTGTATACAGGCACTGGTACACGTGGAGATCAGAGACAACTTGCGAAGGTCAGGTCTCTCTTCCCTCCACGTGGAATCCAGAGATCACATTCAGATTGTCAAGCTCGGCAGCAAGCACCTTTACCTGCCGAGCCATTTTCTTAGTCCAGTTATATATTTTGGTGGCTCCCAGGGAGATATTGAGCCAGTGAGTCAGCAGATATTTCTTAAGATGGTGCTGGGGCTGGTTCTCAGATTTTAGTGTGTCTGAGAGCCTGTGGGCACGCTTGTATTAATGCTAGTTTCTGGACTCCTCTTAGAAGTTTTGATCCAGCAGATTTGAGGTGGGGCCCTGGAATCTACATTTTGGGTGAGCATTCTGCGGATGGTCCTGGTGCAGATGAGGCCCAGCTGGCGCGGGCACTGTCCTCAGCTCATCTAGTCCCCACTGGTTCACAGCTTTGTATCCACAGCTTAAGAATCCAAATGTGTTTTGAATTTTATGTTATAGAAAGGTAGCATGCTGATAGACCACATATTACACTAATTTCTCCAGCGGGATCCAGGATAATACCCTGTAATCAAATACTGTGTTGCAGAAGTGTCTGACTCTTCCCAGTGAGATAAATTAAGATTTAAATAGACTCACATCAGTTCCTGCATTTTATTTATTAACTTTTAATTTTTATTTATTTATTTTTCTAAATTTTATGTGTATGTGTGTATTGCCTGCATGTAGGTAAGGGCACCCGTGTCGTGCAATGCCCATGGAGGTCAGAAGAGGCTGTTGGATCCCCTGGGGCTGGAGTTACGGACAGTTGTTAGCTG
>NW_008347322.1:2789731-2793093 GCF_000622305.1 Nannospalax galili
GGCAACGAGTGGGTGAAAAGGTGTGTGTACCAACTTGCACACTCGCTCAGCAGCGGCAGGGAGCGTTCTGAAGAGCAAATGTAGGTCCAAGGCAGTTGGCTGTCCTAAGAGCTGGAAGCAGCAGCCAATGGGAGGGAGTCTGGGCCCCAAAGTGGAGATGGGAGCTCTCACTTTCCAAGAGGCCTGCTTGTAGACACACACACACACACACCCGCATGCTCAGACACACACGCACACCCCCGCATGCTCAGACACACACACACACCCCGCATGCTCAGACACACACACGCACACCCCCGCATGCTCAGACACACACGCACCCGCACCTGCTGGCTCAGACACACACGCACACCCCCGCATGCTCAGACACACACGCACACCCCCGCATGCTCAGACACACGCACGCACACCCCCGCATGCTCAGACACACACACACCCGCACCTGCTGGCTCAGACACACGCACGCACGCACGCACGCACGCGCACCCGCTGGCTCTACTTTCATGACAAACCCTTACTAACGGGTTAACCCAAGAGTGACTGCTCCTGGCAACTTGAAGAGACCTGACCAGGTAACAGGGGTACTGGAACCCCCATGTCACTACTTCGTGGTTGAGTTCAGGTGCCTGCTACACTCTGAAATTTGTGTTGCAGCCAGTTCAGTTGTCTCCCACTAGCAAAGCATTCCTTTGCTCATTTATAAAATGTGTACTGAGCGCATAGTGACTTAAGAGAGTTAATGTGTGGCTCTAGATCAGAGGCTCTAGAGCCAGGCTGTCCAGATTCCAGACTCCTCTTGTCATTTAATACCCGTGCCTCAGTTTCCTTATCTATGACAGAGATAATTAAGAGTGGCTGTACAGATCCCTTGAATTAACCAGAGTCAATGAACACCCCGTTGACAGTGAGCCCTTGTTATCCTCCAAGTGTGAAGCACCCTCCAGGCTCCAGTGTCGGGGGCTGGGCTGCCAGCTCACAGGAGAGTTCTGATTTAGTGGGTTTATCCCCTGGTGGACTTAGTCTGCCCACATTGCTAGGAGGTGCTGGAGAGCAGTGGGGGATGGGGGCTGACAATTAGAGGAGGTAGGCCACTGGGGGCATCGCCAAGAAAGATGTCTTGTCCCTTCCCCTCTCACAGTTTGCTTCCTGGCTGGCTTCCTCGAAGTGAGTGGCCTTCACATGCTCCTGCCAGCCTCTCTTCATGAAGGCCATAGGGACGGCGCCAGCCTACATGGATGGAAACCTCTGAAACCAGGAGCCAGAGCAAACCTTCTCTCCCTTACTTTGTTTTCTTGGCTGTTTTCTCACAGTGATGGAAAGTCTGGCTCACACAGTCCCATGTATGTGCCAGCTGGTGTCGTTATCTTTATTGTTGGTAGGCCTGCCGTTGTTGTAGATGTCAGGGATACAGCAGTGAAGCCTGAGGGACTCTGCTTTTAGGGGATTGGCACTATTAGGCTGACCTTAAACTAAAAGCAGGGCATTTCTTCAAGATGAGGGTTTCTGTCCTCGTCTTGCACTTTGTCCTGCATCTGCCATGCCAGGCAGTTCTCAGCAGGTAGTTATCAACTGTCTATATGCTATGCTGAGCCAGTGGCCCTGTAGAGATAGGTGACGTTCTCTGTGCTGTAATGTGCAGTGCTAACAGGCGTTTCTAAAAGGCAAGGCATCTGGACTGGCTTGAGCAAGCTGTGGCTTCTTCAGTCTGCTCAGCACCCACTGACTCCAAGGACCTGAGGGCTTCTCCTAGACCAGTCGAGCGGTGCTGAGAAGCAGCTCTGTCCCTAGTAAGAGGAAGGAACCACAGCTTTGGGAAGTTGGATGATGAGCTTACAGAGCCCAGTCTGGCGGAGGGTCTTTGGTCTGGACCCAGGCTGTTGGCTGTGTGTCCACATTCTTAGAATGTAGAGCTCTTTCGCTGCCTGGCTCTTGTCGACTGGTCAGGAGAACAGTCAGTGTGATCCATTATTTGTCTTGAGCTCAAACCATTCCTACTGCTTGGCTACTTTTTCCTCCAAGGAGAAGAAAACTCATAAGCCCATATTTTATGTGGGAAAATCCTAGTACCTAGGCTGATGGATGCTTGCCTTTTCTTATTCTTCCTGTGTCAGGATTAGAACTCCACCCAATGCTCAGTGGTGCAGCACTTAATTGCCTGGCATGCTGAAGGCCATGGGTTCAATCCCTAGCATTGCCAAAACAAAAGCAAAACTAGTGAAAACCCTTCAGTAGTCCCACAAAGAAAGAGCTGTCTTATATGAGTGGAGTGTGGAGGGAGACTTCAGTCTTGCAGTCCTGAGGACTTTGAAGGTGTGCGAGAAGTGCTCCTGAGCTTGGTGGTTTATTGCATCAAGGTTGAGCCAACATCCTGGGCATTTAGATTGAGTGCAGATTAAAAAGAACAATCTCCACAGTACGTTAGAAGGTGCTTCCCAACTGGTCCTCAGGGTTGCCTTTCCTTTGGTGTACGCCAGCCCTACACAGTCCTCCTCTTTGTTATGGAGATGCTCACTCTAGACCATCCAGGGGACAGTCCATCTGCTAGACTGTCTTCTTCCATCATGTGAGGAGGATTCATCAAGTCCGAACAGCCCCACCCCTCTGGCATACTTCCTTTCTTCCATTACTCTGAATTTGTTATCTGACGTGGTTAGAGTGGCAGTTCTTGATTAAAAGGCGACCACCTAGTGAGAGGCTGGAGGAGTTTTCTGAGTTTGGACTCCTGCAATCCTGGAGGGCAGCTCTGGTCTTGCTGGACCTGCTCGAGGCTCTGGACACATCATCCCACTTGATTCTAGCATTCTCTGCTCTCTTGCCCTGGCACTGCCCCCTCCACAGAATTGTGAGGTATGAAGCCTCTTAGAAGGCCACCTCAGGGAGGTGGTGCAGTCAACATACAGACATCGCTGTTCCTTCAGGTAAATGTTGTTGGCAGGGCTGATAAGTGGCAGATTTAGAAGACAGGAGGAACTCCCAGGATCATTCCTGCAGAGCTGGCCACTAGACTGTGGCTGTCTCCTGCCCATGAGGCCACACTCCACCTTTGCTGTTTTGTGGCAGAGTGCCCAGGACAGTTGCTGCCTCAGACCACTGCCTCCTAGCAGGCCTTGGCTACCAGCCTTGGCTTCCTTTACCCGAAGAGATAATGCAGCTGATAAAATGGATCAATAAAAAGGTGCTTTCCAAATGCCTTCTGTTTCCTGATTCCTGGTCTTGCAGGCCTCTGGACTAAATGACCATCTGTCTCCTCACTCCACTCCTGCTCCCTGGCTCTTCTCCGACAAGAGTTACATCTCAAGGCAGTGGTTATGTGACTCCCACACTCCATCTGAGCTTGCTTTTCCTTTTTCCCCTCCCTCCCT
>NW_008347322.1:2793111-2813465 GCF_000622305.1 Nannospalax galili
CTCTTTCCCTCTGCCCTTCCCTTTAGTGCTAGGGTCAAACCCAGGGCCTCACGCATAGCAAGAACACACTGTACCACTGAGCTGCTCCACAGCCTGTCCGAGTTTTCTCTGCACTGCCTTTCCCTCTTCCCTGCATCCTCTCACGTCCCCTGGGAAGCAAGGGTTGGAAGAAGGTAGGTCAGGTCCCTGGGTGCCAGTCATCTGCCTCCCCAACAGACCACTAGTTTAATGGGGAAGGTGGAAGCTAGGGAGAAGGGTGCCTCTGACGTCAGTGCATGTGCCTGCCACAGAAGCAGGCTTTCTTCCATGACCTGGAAGAAAGTAGAGTTGAATGATTCCTCCACGAAGTCTGAGCACAGCGGCATGCATATAGGACTGGCTTTCTCTCCCAGGGAGACACCCCTGTTCCTCAACGACGGTAGAAGAAATCTGAACTTAGGGTCTTATTTTCTCTAGATTGGTGATCTTGTAGAGTCCATATGTATGGGTATAGAACTTGTCAGAGTCCAGGATTGCTATGGAAGAAATCTCAAGTTTAATCAGGATCTTACTTTCTCTAGATTGATGATCTTGTAGAGTCCAGGGTTAGAGGTCAGGGGTCTGGTGGGTCTCCTTTCACTTCTTGGTTGAAAAGCCTCTGGGGGAAAATACCCTGGGACAGACTGTGACACGGGCATACTAGCTCTTCCCGTCCTCACCCATGAACACATCAGAGATGCAGCATTGTCTTCAGTCTCAGCTAACACCATGTACAAGGTCTTACAAGGAGCCCCCAGCCACCTTGATTGGAGACTTTGAGAGTGGTAAAATGCTTGCATTGTAAGTCGAAATTCACCATTGTTGATTTTGCAGCAGGAAGTCAAGCTCAGATTGTGTCTTCATAGAGAAATTTATCATTATTATTATTAATATTATTATTTTGGTCTTTTTGAGACAGCGTCTCCCTGTAACATCAGCTAGCCTAGAACTCGGCACTTAGACCAGGCTGGCCTCGATCTCACAGAGGTCCACCTGCCTCTGCTTCCTGAGTGCTGGGATTAAAGGCATGCACCACCATGTCTGGCTTAACATTATTATTTATTACATTTTATTTATTGGGGGGCATGCCATGGTGCATGTGTGGAGGTCAGAGGACAAGTTGCAGGAGTCAGTTCTCTTTTTCCATCAGTTGGGGCCCAGGGATCAACTCAGATGGTCGAGCTTGACAGCAGGTACCTTTACCCCCTGAGCCATCTTACCAACCAGAGAAATCTTTATAATATCGTAGCATTTCAATGTTGAAGGATCCTTGGGTATAATTCTAGCCTTGCTTTGCAGACTGGTGATTGGGCCTTATACTGGAGCAGAGCGGTGATCTGGGTGCTCTATTCTTCATTCCTCTATCATTGGTTAGCAACAAAGTGCACATTGTGTAAACATGGCTATGCAGCATGTCAGGCATAGCTAGTGGTGCGACAAGATAGGCTTCTTCCCCTAAGAGGTCACGGTCACACGGCCATCACACTGCCCGTCCTTGGCGGCCCTCCAGCCAGTCCCTGCACGCTGTCCTTCTTGTTGCACTGTTGCCTTATCTTGGTCCTGCTCACACCTCCTGCCCACATCTTCAGTGACATGAGTTGTCGTTCATGCTGCTGTTGTAAAACATAGCAGGACGAGTGGCCCGGACAGCCGACACACATTTCTTATACTCTTAGAGACAGAAAATCCAAGATCAAGGTCCCAGCACTTGGGTGCCTGGCGAGGACCCTCTTCCTATTTGCAGCTGGTCACCCTCGTGCTGTGGTTGCAGCGGTGCAGCAATCCTTCATGGCCAATCCTGACCTCGTCTAAATAGAATTACTTTGTGAAGACCCCACTTCCAAACGCTATCTCAGCGGGACCTTCAGTAGAATGGTGACAATAGCAGCCCACAGCACCATGCCACTGTCCAGAATGGGCTTTCTTTGTGGCTGTGCACTGTTCTCAGACCATCTAGGTCCTGGGTGACAGCCTGCTGTGATGTGTGCGGTGGCTTTTGGGAGACAGCAGAGCCCTTGTCCCTCCTCCGCTTGGGCATCTTTATTATTTACTGTTCTGAGCGTCTTCCCTTTTTGCTTCTTAGCGGCCTCCTCTCCCTCCCTGTACAAATGAGGCCGTGGTGGTTGCTCCACCATTTTTAGCTGCATTCACAGTTTGTTTTGTTAGTGAATGTTCAGATACAGGAGTGACTTCTCTCCTAGCTGATTGGCATTTCTGAAGTACGGTAGCATGCATGCAGCTGTAGTGTAAGCAGGAGCAGTTGGGGAGGAAGGCTATTAATAAAGGTGTGAACTCCAAGAAGTTCCGGTGGAACAGTTCCACACAATTGGGAACATCACAGCTGTTCAGAAACAAAGAGGCTGCTGTCTGTCCTCTCCGTCGACTTCTTTGATGGCTTTTGAAGTTTGGACATTTGAGTATTAATATGTCAGAGAGAAACTCAAATGACATTTAGCACATGGTAAACAGCGCCCCAGTTGAGCAGGAAGCACAGCTCTGCTTTGGGTCCTGCTCTCAGAGTAATTGGAGGGCCCGAATCCCGGCTGCCTGGTGGAGAGCACATCGGCCGCTCACATGTACTTGTACTTTGTCGATGCTGCTTGACCACATCAGAGGATTACCTACCCATAAAGGCTTTTAAAAAACAATTGGCTCTTTGAAAGGAGTGCCAGGAGGTGGAAGGAGGGAGGCTGACACTGTTATCTGATATTCAGATGAAACCCAAGGAAAGCAGTTAGATTTACAGTATTCTTCTCTGGCTGTTTTCCTTGGCATAGACCAGCAGGCAAGCTTTCCTGCTTTGTGCCCAGAGTTAGACTCAGAAGCAGCTGAGCTCCTTGCGACCCTGCCTTCTCATTAGCTGGAAGCTAAGCATACTGTAGTAATGAGGCCAAAGGTCTTTGTGACTCAAGGCAGTGACAAAGTGTTCCTGGATTTTGGTTCCACTTGGAATTTAATGGTTTGGGGGAAATATGACTCTGAGAATCTCAAATTAGCTCCTCTACCCATGTCCCAAGCACATGTCCCAGCCACGTGAGGTGACAGGTGACTCAAGTATGTGGTGTGGCTTGTCTAGGTAAAGTGTGTCCTTAGATGGTGACTCTGGGTTTTGATGTGTTCTTTGGTACTTGGAGAGATTTTCCTGTACCGTGTTGACTTGGTCTGACTTCTGATCAGCGACGTGGGGAAATGTGGCACGGACTTCCTTGCCTAGTCCCATCACTGTGTCTCATGTAAAGCCTCAAAGAAGTCTTCAGTAAGAAGAGATGACCCACTAGACAATTCCACTGTTACTATCATGGAGCAGTTGCGAGGGTGCAGCATCTGAGCTGCCAGAAATGTTAAGCATGTGATCACAGGTGTAGAATTTAGGTATTTCTGACAATATTAACATTTCTATGGTTTCTTGATTTCGTTCTTGTAAGGTGTTTTTTTGTTTGTTTTTTTGAGACAGGGTCTTACTTTATAACCCTGACTGACCTGGAACTCTGTAGTCCATGTTAGCATTGAACTCACAGAAATCCACCTGCCTCTGCTAAGTGCTAGGATTAAATTCATGTACCACCACCCCTGGCTACTGTAAATGCTAAATAATAAAACCTGAAAATGATGAGGGCTAAAACCTCCCTAAACTCCACCTAGTATCTGACTGGAGTGAGCAGGAGGGAGGATCACATGAGTCTCTGGGCTGAAGGAGGTCAGGAGCAGGCTGCCAACACAGGCCAGCCAGGCCATAGCCATCTCACAAGTGGCCTGTTTGCTTGTCTGACAGCCTCTGTGCAGTGGGCAGTCCTGGACAGAACAGGGCATCAACGGCAAGGTGCTTCCCTCTAGGTCTCCGAGATTGACAGCTTTGCTCCTGGACTGAGAAACAGCACGAGGCTGCCTTTCCTGAGTATGAAGTCCCAGGATGCCAAGAGTTGCATGCTGGGGAAGGGAGAGTAGCTTAGAGTGACAGACAAGGGACTGTGTGGGGTCCCTGCCCTCTGGGAGGGAGATACAATCTGTGCAGCTGTGGGACGTTATCATCCCTGCTGGAGTGAGCCTTTTCCGTGGTGAAGCTGCCTTGGGGTCCCCCACACTCCTGTAAGTGGCCCCTCACCCATGCTTTCCAAGAAAGCCCAATAAACTCACTGGTTCCCCAGGCTGGACTTTGCTGGGATCACGTTTGGTTTGTCCTTGGAGCCCTATAAAGAGGGGGTGGTTTGTTGGTATCTTCCCAGGGAGAGCTCCTGAAACATACATTGTACAAATATTGTAGGGACATTGCTTTACCATCATATGCTGAAACCAGATACCCTCCTAGCTCCTTTAGAGATGGAAGAATCCAGCACCAGAGCTTGAGGTGTTCTGAGAGGGCGGTGGGGTGCACGATCTCAGGGTGTTCTAGCAGGGAGTAGGGGTGCACTGTCACAGGAACATGTTTCCCCAGAGGTTGTTTATGGGGACTGCCTGAACCCTGCCTGGCGTGTAACACTGGAGCTTCTCACAGTCAGTAGTCTCTCAGCATGACTTTAAAGTTATTTAGCATCGAGGTTTTTGTTTCTCAGACTATGGTGAGTCATTGAAATTTTCCCAGGTACAGAGAAGATTAGCAGATATAATTGATTAGAAAGGGCTTTAGGTTAAGAACTGATAGAACAGTCCTATATCATTCATAGAAGATAGAGGGCTGAAATTAATAGATGGTGTAGTTGTGGCTGGAGAAGTATTCTCAACTCACGAGAACACAGACAGAGCTACTGCTCCTGTGAACTGGCAGCTCCCTGGTAAATGACCCCACTCACCACAGTTGCAGCATGTGGAATGAAGACCCCCATCCCCCCATCTGTGGGAGGCGGAAATTAAGGGAACAGGCTGTTTCTCTTCTCTGCCTCTTTTGTTCCATTCCTGCTGGTTAGTGGAAAAGTGATCTTGGATGGAAAAATTAGAACTTTGATAAGTCTCTGTTCTGAGATGGAGTCGTTGCCATGCCACAGACATTTGGAGAGGAGTGTGTTTATTGAAATGTATTTTTATAGAAAATATTACAGAACCTGTAATTGAAAACTTATGGCAGCGTTTTGTGAAGTGATATGTTCTTAATGTTAATTTGTGGATTCGCTCTGAACCCCCTTCTGCTGTGTAGAGCCATTGGCTGGGAGAACATTTTCCAAGAATCTTTTCAGCCCTAAACTGTGTTTCATGGAATGGAGTGTTTGATGCTTAAATAATATATAAATCTAGTTGGACAGGAGCTGCCTGTCAGTTTTATTAACTTTGACCTTTTCGCCCATTATAAAGGTGGTTCAGTTAATATTTAATGGGCCCCTTATAGATCTTGACAGTTGGAGCCATGTTCCTGGAAACTGGGATCATATATATGATTAACAAATGTCACCTAATCATATTATGAGTCAACTTGCAAGGGCAGGTTTTGTTTGGGAGGAAGAGGAGTCCTTCCACCCACGTGAGTTCTTGGGAGCTGTACACTGGGAGCCTCCAGGATGGTAGAGGCTTCATAGACCCGGAGAAAGACAAGCAGCAGTCAGCATGCACATCTGCTGTTTTGCTTTTTGTTTGTTGGAGCAAATGATCAAATGATGCCAGGTGGACAGAATCCCCTGCCACTCTGCATAGTTAGCAGGACTCTGCCTCACAGAGCATCAGCAGGCCTGGTTTGGCTGAGCTTGGACAAAGAACCACCGGCTGAGGGCTCCTCGGGCCAGGGGCAGCCCTGTCAAGCTATCTTTCGCTTTAACTCCATAAAGGCCCAAGTGTATTGCTCTCGTTGCAGATTCTGGTAGGGAAGATCGAAGCCTGGACAGCTGACATTTTGAAACACTGTCTTTCAAACTTGTGCTGTCCCTTGTTCCCATTGATTTCCCATTTAAGGAATCTGTAGGAGAAAACCAAATTTGAGCAAAATTCATTGGTCTAAGATGAGTTGTTAGAGCCAAATCATGTCCCCTTCTCCACTCTGCAAAGAGCTCCACTTTTATCATGAGGGCCATATGTCTTTGTCCTGTGTGGGGCGGCCACACACTCCCCAGCAGATCGACCAGAGCCTGTTAAGATGCCGTATGCTCCAAACACAGACGTGTGGTCTTGCTAGGTCACCGAGTAGCTTCACTCTTACAGCTACTTGCAAGGAGCACATCATTTCAACTGGCTTTGTTTTCTCCACACTCTTGTTTGTGTGCCGCGCAACAGCTGTAGGTGAACCCATTTATTTTTCAGAACGTTATTACCCTTTGCATCCTGGGCCTGGCCCTTTATATATGGTGGTCACTGTTTTCAGTACCGTGAACTGCAATGCAGCTGACTTGGCAAAGACAACCCATGCCTTGGAAGAATAATCAAGAAGAAATTGACTCAGAGCTTTGGAATGTGAATTACTGTTTGTATGTTTAGTTAATTCTAAATATATGTTTGAAAGACTTTGCTTAATTTGAGAGGAGAGAAGGAAAGCATATTGGATGTTATAAATGGTCTCAATCCAAATTCTTAGCTTGACATTTGCACATTTGAGTGTTTTGTTTACATCTGTTCAGGATTGAGATACCTTTCAAGGCTCATTTTGTTGTAGAGAGATTGATGAAATTCTTAGAGTCTAAAATGCAGAAGCATGGGAAAGCTACAGCCACTTGTCACAGCCGGTCTGAGCTTCATTCAGCAGTCCGTGAGCCTGAAGAGGTAGCTGCTTCCAGCTCGGAGATCTGGATGGAAGGAGTGGCACTGACTGCCTTGGGGCACAAGGGAGCTTTCTGCAGTAATGGAAAATTTCTGTGTCTTGATTGGGGTGTTGGTCACACAAATCTATGCCTTTGTCAGAACCCATCAAATGGTAGACTTAAAATGTGTGCATTATATTTTACACAAACAAAGTCAATAGAGCGGATTTTTATAAAAATGGTTTGGTTTAGAACTAGGCAGTGCCATTTCTCTTTTCCAGTGAAGAAGTTGAAATACTAGAGAGAGTAAAATGATCTGTCCTAAGTAACCTCAAAGCTCAGCAGTTTGTCCAGGAATAAAGCAAAGGATGCTAGTCCTGAGCCCACATCAGAAATTCAGCTTCCTCCTGGTTCCATTGTTCCAGTGAAGTGAAAATGAAATTGAGTTTTGTTCCAGTCCTCCCCAGACCTACATCTGTAGGTGTTGTCAGGTAGAGTCCCCTGAGCCTGTTCTTATACTGAGACATGGCCCCTAACCGTTGGAACTGTGACTCCAGGGAAAGGTTCTGAGTGCTGGCTTGTGTGCTCGAATCCATGTGGCTGGTTCTGTTGCGGTCCTGGCTTGCCACAGTCAATTACGAGTTTCATAGTTTTTATTACAAGCAAGACAGGTCAGTAGCAAGAGCTCCCAGAACCGACATTTTCTTCAAGGGAAAGCCCTTTGGGTCTTACTAGCAGAGTGACAGAAGCTTTAAAACTATTTCCATAAAACATGCATGAATAATTTTTCACAGCAAAAATTACCCAGTTCTACAAGTATTTTTGGTCTTTTCGAGACAGGGTCTCCCTGTAGCCCCAGCTATCCTGGATTCACTATGGAGACCAGGCTGGCCTCGAACTCACAGAGATCCACCTGCCTCTGCCTGGCTTCTTTTTAAGTGTTGTTTGGTTCACAGTAGCTTGATTTTGACTTAGTGAAGCCGTGCTGTAAAGTGTCTTTGATATTCTGACCAGCTCATTGTGTCCAGTTTTCAGTGGAGCACTCTTGCTGCGATGAACAACCTTGCTTCTTTTTCTTTTCATCTAATTATCGCTGTCAGCGTAAGAAATTCCTTACAACAGAATGTTGTTAGCAGTATTTGAAATAACTTAAAATGTGTAAGGCGACAGAGTGGTCTGGGATGGATCGTGCATTGCCTGTTGCCCTGCACTCACCAGATACTCTCTCCCTGTCCCTCATGTCTCTACAGCTGCAGTACCATGCAGGCCTTGCATCTGGCCTTTTGAATCAACAGTCCTTGAAGCGGTCTGCAAATCAGATGGGCGTGTCTGCTAAGCGTCGGCCGAAGGCTCAGCCCACCACTCTGGTTCTCCCACCTCAGTAAGTGAAGGACTTGAAGAGGCTTTCCAAAGTCTGGGTGAATGCTGCTTTGTGCTGATTCGGGGCTCAATGGGACCCCCCCCCGCCCCCGCCAAATAGTTTCTTCCTTTTCAAAAGGCTTCTGATGGGACTAGAAGGTGTAACTGGCCCAGATCTTTCTGGACCAGTTCCTAGTCCCCGTGTCTTGTGTGAGACTTTCTCCCTATAAGTTTTAGATGTCTTCTGCTCATCATTTCTTTATCCCAGGCCTGAACCTGACAGAGCGCCAGTAGAGTTGTCTTTCTTTTACAAAGGACCCAGCTGAGGAGCACATTTTTCAAGCACAGACCCAGAGGATGTGCTGGAGCTGGGGCAGAGTCATAGCAGGGATCGTAGATACAGCGAACAAAGAAACAGGCAGTGTGGCCACTTTGTAGTCGTGTACATCCATGAAGCTGCCACTTCCAGAGCCCTAGAGAATTCATCCTCACGCTCCCAGTCTGTACTCGGGCTGCCACCCACCTTACATTGAACAGCCTTCTCATCCGTTCAGACAGTTCCTTTTAGCCTGGTGTGGTGGCACATGCCTGTAAGTCCCAGCACTCAGGAGACTGAAGCAGGAGGCTCTCGAGTTTAAGGCCATTCTGGGCTACATAGCAAGATCCTGTCTCCAAAAGCAAAAACTAACAACAGAAACACAATTTTCCTAGTCCTTGAATGTTACATAAATGGAGTCATGTACATATAAATGGATACATGTTCATATCATTGTTTGTACTGGGTATGTTTGTGGGTACGTGTATGTGTGTGTGTGCACCTGCAGGTACTGGGATTGAACCCAGGGTCTCATGCCTAAAAACATGCTTAACACCAAGCTCTACCCCTAGACCAGCGTAGGAATAGGAAACACAGGTCTCTTTTTCCACTTAATATGATACTTGTTAGATCTACCTAGGCTGTTTTATTATTGTTGTCATCGATGCTTTGAAGATGTCATGCAATGCACTTTGGTCATATTCAGGACCCTCCTCTGTCTCTGCTCTCTTTCTCTATGTAGTGTTCCTGTGACTGTGCCACAGTTGGTCATCACTTGCCCGTTGAGTTGAGTTGCACTAGAAGGCCTGGGATGTGCTGAGGCTCACTCTGGTGTGACAGGGATGTGGGCCTGGCAGCCCCTGCTGGTGGGTGCTCTATCAGGTGCACACTCCTCCGAGAGGGACCACAGTCCCCAAAGGCTGGGCGTGGACTTCAGGTGCGGTCCCCCACCCATCCTGCTTTCCTCTGTCCTCTCCCTTACTCAGCTCCTCAGTTACAAACGCATCTTTACCTTTCCTGCCCAAAGGAGCATTTGCACGGAAGGCTTGCTCGATTGCCCTTGCTCAAGAGCTCCTTCATGTGTTTGGTTAGCAAATATTTCCTGTGCCTGCTATGTGTGGGCACAGTTCCTGCCTCAAGTCATAAGCAAGATGGTCCCTAACAGCAGCGATTCCAGTTAGCGTTGTGTTAGGAAGAGAATAAATAGGAATAAAGTGGGGGGAAGGGCCTGCTTAAGTGGAGTGGCCACAGAGGCCACTCTGTAGAGATGACCCCAGGCAGACTTTAGGAGAGAAGACAGGCTGGGGAGGCCCCAGGGATGACTTGGGCTTCCTCCAGCCGCAGGCACCTTCCACTACTATCTGTGCTCTGCACCTCCTCACAGTCTGCACCCGCCTCTCTGACAGGATGAGCACAGCAAGCAGCACCCTGTCATTTTCACTCGTGCTGCATGCACACACGTGTCGGGGCCTGGAGAGGCAGGAAGCTGCATGCAGAGCATTGCTCCTCTGTTGCTCACACATTGACTTGGTGACTGCACATCTCAATGTGCAGCTCCCTGAAGTCTGATGGGCCTTGTAAGCTGTCATTTTCCCTGCGTGGATTGTCTACTGAGGAAAGATGTTTGGCAAGAAGTGAAAGACTTTCTAATGGTCCCATAAGACTGAAGCCAAAAAGGGTTTATTGCTAACTCTCTCTTGACAAAAGTCAGTTCTTGGTCCATCTGTTCACCATTTGTTAATTTGCATTGGCTTGAAACCTGTGTACAGGTGACATGCTATTATGAGGACACTCCGAAGCTATTTTAAGCACCGAGGCAATCAACAGACACTGTTCTGATGCCAAAGGAAAAAAGAGCGAGGCATTCACAACTGTCATTATAAATTTATAACAGATCACTCAAAATACTTAGTTTCAAAGCGAAAAGTGGTTACTGTGTCCTAGGAATACAACAGTGAAATGATTTCCTATGCTCTGGGCTACCATCCTGTGACGTCGGTGGCTCTTCTCTCACCTCACTGAGCTCTGGGGCTGTTTCCTGGAAGCCTTCACAGAACTGCTGCCTCGTAGGCAGGATCTATAGACTTCCACTCTGCCTTCCATTGTGTTTGATGTTGGCTGGGAATATGGCAGCACAGCTGATGGCCTACTGGGGCATGAAAGTTTTTTAAAAGTTTTTTTAAAAAAAGCAAAATACCTAGCACTAGTAACATGTGCATTGTATTGTAGATTTAAAGAAAGACCAAAGATAGAAATCATCCATGCATCCAGAAAAGCCCATTAAGATTTTGGTGGATATTGTTCTAGACATTTAAAAAAATATTTTATTATTTTTTATTTTATGTGTATGAATGTGTTACCTGCATGGATGTAAGTGCACTCGTGTCATGCGGTGCCTGCTGAGGTCAGAAGAAGGCATTGAATCCCCTGGAACTGGAGTGCTTTTAACCACTTAGCCATCTCTCTGGCCCCCAGATGTTTTTTTCCTAAATGTATTTAAAATTATTTTTAAAAATAAAACTCACCAAAAAGGATCAAATTGCACAGGGACTGTATGGTTTGACCTGTGAAGTATTCAAACTTGCATGTTAATAGCAGGGTTATAGTTCTATCATCCTACAGAAGAATCCTAATCACAAAACCCCCTTATGACTCACCCAGATCTGCAAAGGTGACTGTTAAATAGTCCTGTAAAACAAATTACCCCCAGACTTAGAGTTTACCTGTTGTTGCCAAACAAACAGCTCAGGCTTAGTGCTTTAGCAGCAATGAGCATTTTCCGTTCTGTCATATGTGGGTCAGGGTTCTGTGAATGGCTGGCCTGGGAAGTTCTGGGTCAGCGTTTCCAGAATGTTCTAATGAGGCAATGGCCGGGGCTGTTGTCATTGAGGGCACAGCTGGAGTCAGGTGCTGTATCACTGAGGCTGCTCAGTTGTTCCAGCTAAGCTCTCAATGACTAAGGCCCTGGCCAGTGTCTGACTCAAACATTCTGACAGACTCCAATAGCAAGCAAGCTGATGTTAGGTTAACTGGTGGCTGGAGGCTGTGCTTGTCAGTATGGGTCTCATCACAGGCTTCTTGAGTGTCCTCAGGGTATGACACTGGCTTCTTTAAAAGCAGCTATCGCCAGGTGTGGTGGTGCATGCCTTTAATCCCAGCAGAGGCAGGCAAATCTCTGAGTTCAAGGCCAGCCTGGTCTACAGAGTGAGTTCCAGGAGAGCTGGGGCTACAGGGAGACCCTGTCTCAAGTAGACAGAAAAAAAAAAAAAAAAAAAAAGAAGCTACCTAGAGAATGAGCCAGGAGGAGCTTGTCTGTTTGAAGTCTACCCGTTTGCAGACAGAGTGTCTGTTGTCCGCTATTCCAGTCACTGGAAACCAGACTCTAAGTCTGACTGACATTCGGCAGGCGGGCACAGGCTGAGCTCTTTGAAGGAAAGTGTGGCAGGGAATGTGCAGACGTGCTTTAAGTATACCAGTTGCCAGTGGGAAGAGACTGCAGGGATGGGAGGTGAGTGCGAGCCCTGTGCACTGAGTCAGTGTTTACTCGGGCCCACAAGTGCGCCAGTCCATGCACCGTGTCAGTGTTTCAGAGAGGAGTGAAATGTACTCTTAGCTTTCCATAGAGACGGGAACAAGTAAATTATAGGACATCATCATAAGACATGTCCTAAATCCTATGATGGATATGATCTGTGATACCTGGTCAGGGTGCTGTTGTAGAACACAGTCCTCTGAGCATGGTGGCCATCATCCATCAGAGCAGCTGTGATTTCAGGAGAGCCTCAGGCTTTTTGACTGTTAACTTTCTTTCATAGGAGGGTGGGGGGGGTCATTGGATCCTCATCCGAGATTCTGGCAGCCCCCTCTTGCTCCTCCCAGCCTTCTGTGTGGACTTCTGCCCTAACTGCATGTGGCCTCATGTTCTTGAGAAGTGCTAGGTGTGTAGAGTGTGTTGGGGTGACTGACATGGGGACCCTCATCTGTGCAGCTGTGGGGAAGCTGTCATCTGTCTGGAGTGAGCCTTTTCTGTGCTGTGGCTGCATCGCCGTCACTTATGCTCTGTAAGCCCAGTGAGCTGGGTGGTTCCCTGATTTGGACTTTGGTGGAATTGTACTTTGATTTGTTCTTATTGGGGGAGTGACATTTATAGACATCTACCCCAGGAAAAGAGCTCCCACAAAAGGTGCTGAGGGGCACCCACTTAGGGAGGCCCCAGAGAGTTTTTCCAGGCTTCTCTCCTGCCAGCTGTGCCAAGGGAGCCAGATGCTTCTTTGCCCATGCTTCGAAGGCCAGGCTGGGTGAAAGAAAGCTGCTAAAGGCTTGGGGTTGCTTCTCCCTGAGCCCCTCTGTGCTGGCCCTGCTGAGATGTGCAGAGACCACAGGCAGGATTGTCAGCGAGTTGCAGATGTGTTTGCTTTTCAGCTGCAGATGGCTTTGACCGTAGTAATCTGAACTCAGATTCCCCCTTGTTCATAGGATGAGTGGTTGGTGGGATTAAAGCTTCCTGTCTTTCTCCCCCCCCCCCCCCACCGAAGAAGCTTGGAAGGAGATAAAGATGTTCACGCTGCAGGCTGTCTCAGGGAGCTTGCTAAGTGCCCTCTCTGGCTCTCCTGAGCACTCCTCCTAAGTACTCTCCGCTTGCAGAAGGGATGCCTTCCTTCTCTGAAGAGCCTGCCCCCCTGTTGCTGGGGAAACATTGCCAGTCTTTGACCCTCCATGATTGAGGTCACCTGCATTGTGCCTATCTTATTTGATGAGAGTGATGAATGGGGCGGGAGCTTGGTGGGTCATCGATGCATCACCAGGCAAGGCAGGTGCTTGCTGGGGTGCTAGCCTGTGGCTTCCTGCCCTTTGCCTCATTATCTCTGTTGCTGATTCTTGAGACTTTTTTAGACTTTTTTGATCCCTGAGTTGTGTGTTCTGAGACGCCGGCACTTAGTGTCTGTCTGTGTAGCTGTGCTGACTTGTGCTCTCTCCCAATAGCCCCTCGACTATCTGACATGGCTTTTGGTGTGCCTCTGTATTAACATGGGACACTGGTTTGGATCCATATGGTCAGGATGAAGGCCCAGTGATACCTGGGCCTCAGCCGCTAATGACAGAGTAGCTCTCAGTGGCCGGAGGTGAAAGAGTCATCTCCGTACTGACTTGGCACACCTAGGCTTCATTAGATTTGAAGGAAACTAGCTGTGTGAGACATTCTCTTTAAAGCACTGCCCGGTCCCCCGCAGTGGGCTAGACAAGTGCCTTTTCTCTCACGTTATCTTCAGTGACGAGATCCTGCCCGCTAAGTCAGGGCGCACTTCAGGGCCTTCCTTGGGGAGGAACAGGCTGTTAGTCACCGGCCCTGTGCCATTTCCCCGTTGATCTTCTGCTTCCTGTCTGTAATCAGTGCTTCCCTTTCCCAGGTTCCTCTTAGGACAGAGCTGCATCTCAGCCTGTCTTCTGCAGGGGCACCGTGTCCTGAGTCCTGCTTCCTTGCTGGCTCCTGTCACGCCACTCCACTTTACTCTCAGTTCACTTCTTGTCTCCATGTCTCCACAACCCCTGTGTGGTCTGTCTCCTGTTCCCTCATACTGTGCCTCTAGAAAGTCACAAAAATGGAGCCGTGCAGAACGTAGCATCTATTCTGATCCCATTTACTCAACACGAGGCTTTTGAGATTCGCTTATGTGTCAGGATCCGTCCCATTTTGTTGCCCTTAAAACATCCTGGTGGCCCTTCCTCAGCATTCCACACCTGCGTCCGTGTTGTCTGAGACTACATATGCCCTGCCTCCTGGATGCCCTGCCTGGTGCTTGTGTAGCTCACTGACTCAGGAGGTAGTAGGGATGACAATGCTGCACTCATTTCTTGAGGCCTTGTTTGAGCATGGACTGCCTTCAGTCCACCACTGATTGGGCTCTGGGTGGTGAGATGAATCTCTCAAATCTCCCATCACCACTTGTGCCTGACTCCCAAGGTCATCCACTTGCAGTTGCACATGGTGCTCTACAGGTGACTGACTTCTTCCCAAGCCATGGGGAGAGTGCTGCTCTGCTCTCCAAAGGCTCAATGTTGTCTTTCCCTTAATGCAGAACCACTAGGACTCATGGGAGCAGGTGCAGGCGGTGGCATCATGCATCCTGGGTGAGAGTGATGAATGGGGCGGGAGCTTGCTGGGTCATCCATGCGTCACCAGGTGCTTGCTGGGGTGCTAGCCTGTGGCTTCCTGCCCTTTGCCTTGCTATCTCTGTTGCTGATTCTTGAGACTTTTTTGGAGGTTTTTTTTTTTCCTCTTCTTTTTCCCCCTTAGCCATGCAGATTTGAAATGTTTCTGCAGTTCCATTACAAAAATCATCTGCCTGCTGACCATGAGCCTGCATCCTTACAGGGTCCTGATTTTTGTTCTTGAGCCCCCCCCTAGATATTTGAATGTGTTTATATGGTGATTAATTCATTGGCTTTGGTAGGGGGGGGAGTTGAATAAGAATTTGCATCTCTTCATTAGCACTGAGCTCAGTTTGCTCTGAGCAAAGCCACACTGAATAAAGAAACCACAGGACGAGGCGTCGTCAGAGAGTGTTAGCCAGAGAGTGTTAGCGGTCGGGCCTTGCTGCCTCAGACCCTTCCTCAGGGAGGTTTCACAGGCTCAGCCTGAGCTGGGGCTACAAGAAGGCAAAGTGCTTCACCTGTACTGACATCTGCAAAGGACAGGGAACCCACAGATGAAAGTTTGGCAAGTTTTGGAAAAAGTCTTCAAAACTTGGGTGGAAATTCCCTAAGACCGCCTTTCCCCCACTGGCAAGTATTAAGTAACAATATTCACTAAATACCACAGAGAGACTGTGTAATAAAGAACTAATCCTAGGCCTAGGTGACTGCAGTTCTCCAGAAGAGCTGAAATTGAGAATGTAATTAAAGATTAGAACATTGTTTGCATTCTAGAACATGGAGAAATCTTCTCTCCATTTTGGGACCATATTAATAAGGAGGAGATCAGTTTCCAATAACTGACGCTGCTGAGGCTCAGATTATTAACACCCACCTCAGCTTCTGACTAGGAACTTCCACCGTTTTCCTCCGAGACTGGCTGGAAGTGCCAGCTTCACCTCTGGAATGGTTTACATGGGCTGCGGAGATGGCTCAGTGGATAGAGTGCTTGCTGCCCAAGCATGAGGACTTGAGTTCAGATCCCAGCCCCACTCAGAGAGCGGGACCACTTTACTTCTGTTTGGTGTTCTGAGTGTGAAGAGGAGGGTTCCAATAGTAGGGTGGCCACTGCAGGAATACACAGTCTGCTGTCTCTCTTTTGGTCACAGTAATTTTCCATCTCTTCCTTTCAGCCAGTGAGTGTGCAAAAGTGAGGACATTGGCGGGAACTCTGCCGTCCCAGCAGTCCGCTGTGGCCGAAGGGTCACCTCCCTCCAGAAAGGAAGCTCCTGTGTGGTTGGCCTCTGCTCTCCAGAGCTCCTTGAAGCCAGCCTGGGCACTTGGCCTTTCAGGGGTGGGAAGAACCCAGACCCTTGTTGACCAGCCTTGCCTCACTAAGCCTTGCCTAACGGGCTGTAAAATCTGACTGCCTGAGCCCCGTCTTGCTCTCCGCTGGCCTTGAAATAGACTTGGAAAGCACTTCGAGGCCAAGGGCGTGGAATAGACTTCCTTGGGGCGCCATCTCCTCACCGTTCTCTCATTTCAGAAGCAGGCTCATAATAGTTGTTGAAATGTCCTTTTTTATGTGTTTGTGTCCTGGTGTTATTGGCAGGTAGAGGAGGAAAGCGTCTGAGTCTGTTGTTGAAGGGAAGGAAAGCGGTGATTCGGTGCCCGGCAGAGACGGCTTCCTTCCCTTGTCACGCCATTCTCCCCCTTACCGTAGACTCTGCTGCTCCTGTCTCCTGCACTGATAACTGAACAAACAAGTCCTGAAGATGAGCTCTTTTATAGGAGGCTCCCCTAGCCAATGAGACTGAGAACCTGTGTGTGCATGCGTGTGTGTTTCTGCACACGTGTGTGTGCACATCTGTGTGCACGCTGGTGCAGACCAGAGCATAGATTGTGCCTCTGGAGCTGTCCACCTTGCATTTTAAGTCAGGGTTTCTCACTGGGACCTGAGGCTCTCAGATCAGCCCAGGCTGACTGGCCAGCGGGCTCCATGCACCCACGTGACTGCCTTCCCCGTGGTAGGGTATTAAATGCATACCGCCTCCCTCCAGCTTTTTATGTAGGTGCTATGGATCAAACGTAGGTCTTCATGCTTGTGTGGCAGCTGCTTATCTACCCAGCATCTCCCTGGTCTCCCAAGGATATCTTTTTACAAGACACTTCAGATGTGTGTTCACAGTGGCTGGGACTCGTGGTGAATTGGTTCTATAAGTACTAGGTATATAAGTGCCATTTGGAAGACAGGGCTGGTCGGCTCTGGAGGTGCAGGGCTCTTCCTGGGGCTGCTCCCTGCCAGGTGAGGATGCAGAGGGCAGGCTCAGAGTCCTTCACAGAGTACAGCGTCCTGACGCAGGCCAGACACCTTGGTGTGCTGTGGAAGAGCAGGGACCACTGTGGAAAGTGGTGTATTAGGAAGATGAATCAAGTGCAGGTTGCAAAGAAATAAGATAATACTTTGTAGCTGTTTAAAAGATAATTGGTTCGTGTTACTTATCTTTTATCCCCTCTCTTTGGGCAGGAGAAAAGTCTCTGGGAGAAATAAACGAGGAATCCTTCATAAATATTAAGGCAAAATCTGTCTTTGGGGAATAAACATACGGGCATTTTGTTTTTAGAGCTCTATATCGTCACTCTGCATTAGCAAATATGTTGTAAAAGCTGCATCTCTTCCCTTGAGAGAACCATGTTCTGTTCAGCAAATAGCCATAGACCAAAATCTCTAGCTTGTTGGGGCTGTACTACTTAAGATGAATAGAACTCCCTCCCCCTTCAGCCAGGGGCTTCTGGTCTCCCATCCCCTGCCATGCTCCTTGGCAGGATGCCAGAAGTCTCTAGCCATGATTTCTCATCCTGGTCCCATCCCTGGCCCCCCACTTTCTGTGTGCCTGTGCATCTGCCCCCTACTTCCCACAGGCTGGGTGTGTGTGGGGTTAGGCCAAGTGTGTCAGCATGCAGAAAGGACTCTGTGTAAACAGACAAGGATGAAGAGTTTTCAAAGCATGTGCAGTTAGGGGTGCTCACACACCCAGGGTAGACATTTACTTTGAAATCCTCCAGTGTCCTGTTTCCAGGTGTCGGGTGCAGGAGTGTGTGTGGTCAGCATGGGTGCTGCTGAAATGGGGTAATGAGAGTGTCACGCTGTGGGGCATGGGGGCTGCTGTCCTGCCACGGCCCTCTGTATTCTTGCTTACTTTTATGTATACATTAATTCCCCTCATCTACAGAGCTTGTGTTCTGAGACCCCTGCAGACAGTGGAAACTACTAGGACTGAATCTCATGGGTGCTGTGCTTTTGCCATAGACGCTCCTGTGTGACAGCTTAACCCAGGTGTTCCCTACAGCAAGAGAGTTCCTGTGAGCTTTTTTCTTGTCACAGTTTCACAGATAGACAAGGCTGTTTTTTGCCACAGATCTTGGCAACCTCAGCCTCTTTTTGGTTTTTTTTTCTCAGCAAGTCAGGAACTTTCACCTCTTGACTGAAGGAAGTCCGGCCCAGCTTTCTTCAGCATGCCCCAGTTGCAGCTCTGCTGCTCTTGTGTTCTGGGGCCACCAAGTAAAGAAAGCGCTCCTGGAACACAGGCACCAATGCCCCACAGTTTACCTAAAGATGTTTTCAGTCTGTAGCTGATTACTGCACCTAGAATGGTAGCAGCAAAGCCATGGGTGGTGTGGACTGAGAGAGTCTGTGTCAGAAAACTTTCATAATAAATGGCTGGAGAAGTAAGGCTGTGGCCACCAGCAGTATAGTGCTGGCAGAGGTCTGGGGAATGTACAAGCCCTGCCAGGGATGGCCACAGAGACCAGAGTTGCCGGTGGCAGCTCCTTCCCTTCCTGCCCTGCTGCCCTCACAGGTACCAAAGCCCTCAGTGTCTGGCTCTGGCCCTGGACTTGTTCTCAGCTGCCCTGTCTTCTCTGGGTCTCAAATTTCGTGTGATGTGGAGTAAAATGTAAGACTCGGTGTGTTCCACAGATACTGAGTCACGGCAAAATCACATCAACTGAGAAACAGTAAGAAAGAACCAGCCATTAAGCCCTGGTGGAATGTGGCGGCCTGCAGAATCAGTTTGAAATGATATTTCATTGCGCCCTCTAATTGTATTTCTCCTTTACAAGGTGATTTTATTCAGGAAGACAGCTGTCTACTGTGGCTGTTACATCATTCTGGCCATTACTGGGCAAAGGAGGAAAAGAAGTGGGGGTTGTTCAGTACTGCCCATCAGATAGGCGCTGACCCCTTTTTAAAATCCCTTTTTGCATAACAAAGAGCCAGAGCCTGGGGATTGTTAATATTTCACACTGTGCCCTTCCCAACTAGAGCTGGGTCCCTGTGAAACTCTTAAATCTTTCTGTTCTCCCTTCTCCCAAGGGTCCTGTGGTCTCTTGATGTGTTTCTTTCTCTCTCTACCATGTCTACCATTAGTAATAGGCTGCAGCCTAGAAAGTCCCCATATAGGTTACAGGTGAAGAGAAGCAGTGAGCCTGGCTCTCTGTTCACTTATGCAGAGGATTCCAGAAACTCTCTTCTAGTGCAGCGCCCTCTAACATAGCAGGCTGGAGAGGAGGTAGCTCAGCCAAGCCTTTTGGGCAGCGTGGACTCTGAACTGGGGGTGCCAGACTTCTCCAGTGCTCACTGCCAGTGCTCAGACCTGAGTGCTTGGTAATGACATGCAAAAACCGCTTGCGGCCCAGATTATATTAAATGCTAGTTGGCTGGGCCATAACTGTCTCCAGTTGGATTTAGTGTAGCAAGAACTGGTCATTTTTCTTTGTCTGGTGAGGACAGTGAAAACATGTTGCCCAATGGAGAAGCAGGGGGGAATGGCCAGTGGCAGTCTCCACAGGCGGTCCCAGGGCACGGGCAGCTGTTCAGCGCACACCAGGCTCTCTAGCAAAGGGGCCAGCCAGCCAGAAGTGGGAGCCACAGCATTCTTAGGAGCTGTGAGGCCCAGCCCCAGCTGCCCGTCAAACCACATGGAGCTTCTTGAGGTTCAGAGCACCTGGTCCACAGGGTGAAAGTGTGCTTCAGGGATGGGGCACCTGGGGACTGGTCAGAACGTGTGCTCAGTGAGAGGGTTGCTGTGAGGAAAGTGGCGGGTGGACCTGCGGTCTCAGAACTCAGGAGAAGCTGCGCCCCACTTGTTGTCTCCTCAACATCCAGAGCAAAGCCACAGCCCACGCCACTACTAATTTTAGCTTGTGACAAAGAAAAAGAATAGGGGTGTTACTTCTTTCTTTCACTTCATTGTTTTGTATCACATTTTGTCTAGTTAGTATCAGACAAAGTGTGGCACACTGGTACACTGTCCCATGGGTTCTTAAAGTGTATTATGAACCAGAAGTGAGGGTACCATTGAGGTTAGAGCTTCTGGTGTGTACGTGGGCAGTTTAGTTTATTCATCTCATGTGCATTCTTTTTTCTTTATAGCCATATATTTTAATAACTTTATAAAAATATGATAACTTACATATATTTAAAGTGTGAAATACGGGGGCTGGAGAGATGGCTCAGCGGTTAAGAACACAGCTAACAACTGTCCATAACTCCAGTCCCTGGGGCTCCGACAGCCTCTTCTGACCTCCGCAGGTATTGCATGACATGGGTGTACTTACCTACATGCAGGCAATACACACATACACATAAAATAAAAATAAATTTTTTTTTTAATTTTTAAAAATGATTTATTTAATAACAACATACTTAGAAGAAGCATATCATTATAACACAATTGACATATTCAATAACGTTTTCCTGAGGTAGGATGCATCTCTTTCAAATTTGGCTGTAAATTTTTAGGTTTACAGTTGAATTAATACAGTTATACAATATTGTACTCAGTATAAACCCTATAAGACATAAATTAAATGAT
>NW_008347322.1:2819589-2884323 GCF_000622305.1 Nannospalax galili
CTATAGACTTACCCCAAGAGGCCTGAGGATAGTAGTGCAGGCTAGGAGAGTTAGCCGGTGGTGCAGGCCCAGGGAAGCAGAGCGAGGTGAGGGCAGGGCCAGGACCAGAAGTGGTGCTCCTGGAGCCCAAGAAAGGGACTGGGTTGCTCTGGGTGAGAAGGGTCAGGAAGCAGTATTGGTTCCCCAGGTGTCTGCGGCCCCAAGACTAGGAGTGGCGCAGGGCTCAAACTAGGAGTATAGAACGGCGAGTTGGGGGGATGGAAGGGTGAATGTGGCTTAGGGAGTCCCAGCGCGGAGAGCTGCGCTGTAGACTTACCCCAAGAGGCCTGAGGATAGTAGTCAAATAAAATATTTTTTTAAAAGATGGTAGCTTACATATATTTAAAGTGTGAAATATGGATAAACTTGTTAAACTACCACTTTACGGTAATCCATCCTGTGTTGTCTCTCACCCCTGTCATTCTTGTCCCTTCCCTGGCAACCACTGATCTGATTTTTACTGCCATAGATCAGTTTGTATTTTCTAGAAGCTGTATAGATAGATCGCATAGCATATACCCTCTTTTTTAATTTTTAAGAAAATTTTCTGTGTATGATTGTCTTGCCTGCATGTATGTAAGTGCACCCACATCATGCAAAGGCCACAGAGGTGAGAAGAGAGTGATGGATCTCCTGGAAATGGAGTTACAGAGGGTCGTTAACTGCCATGTGGGTGCTGGGAACGGAACCAGTGCTCTGGAAGAGCAGCCAGTGCTTTTAACTGCTGAGCATCTCTCCAGCCCAAACACATACCTTCGTTTAAAAAATCTCGTTTTTTGCTGGGCATGGTGGCGCATGCCTGTAGTCCCAGCACTTGGGAAAGAGAGGCAGGCAGATCTCTGTGAGTTCTAGGCCAGCCTGGTCTACATAGTGAGTTCCAGGACAGCTGGGGCTACAGGGAGACCCTGCCTCAAAAAGACAATTTTTTTTTTCATTTTTATGTCCAGCATGTTGGCAGTCAGGAGGCAGAGGCAAGTGGATCTCTGTGGGGCCAGTGTGGTCTACATAGTGAGTTCTAGGCCAGATGGGGCTACAGGAAGATCTTGCCTCAAAAAAAAAAAAAAAAAAAAAAAAAACAATCTAATTTTATTACTCAGCATTTTGAGATCCAACCGTATTTTTGTATGCGTCAGATCATTTCTTTTTGCTGCTGTATAGTATTCCACTGGGTGGCTATTCCACAGTTTATCCCTTTATGTATTGGTATTTGGGTTTCTTGACTGCTGTGTGTAAAGCCAGTCTGACCTCATGTACAAGTCTTTGTGTGGACTTGTGCTTCCATTTTTCTTGTGTAAGAACTTTGGATTACAGTATCTTGGTCACATGATAGGCGTATGTTTAGCTTTTTAAGACATTGCCAAACTGTTTTCCAAAGAAGCTGTGTCATTCCACATCCCCAGCTGCAGGGTGTGAGTTGTGGTTTGTTCCATCTTCTCACCAGCCCTCGGTATGGTTGAGGGTGGCAGACGTTCTAACAGATGTGTGAGTAGGGGGTGCATTTCCTTTGCGACTAGTGATGCTGAACATGTCATGTCCTGATTCACCGTCTGGTTGTTTTTCTTAGAATTGCAGAGAAAAGGCTCAGACCTACTGTGTGCTCAATTATGTTTAGAAGGTAGGGTTCAGAATTTCCTCCTAAGATTTTTGAAGAGTCCTTAACACAGGATTGTCATAAGTACTGATGGCAGTCGATGGTCAGCTATCTGTGGAGCACCCACTGTGTGCTCCTCATTAGCATTATTGCATATGGGTGGTCGGTTATCTGTTGAGTGCCTAGTATGTGCTGGTCATCCCCTCAACTGCCCTCAGGGTCTCAGAGGAAATGCCTAGGAATCCTAACCCCCGGGCTTTGTCTGACTATGCTGTGTGTTCCTTATATTTGGGCTGTCTTCTTCCCATGTGGATTTGAGTGCTCTGGCTGAAGGTGGCTATTGGTAGGGACAGGCTTCTAAACAAGTCTGTTCTGATTTTTTTGGGTAAGAGTAGGTATCTTTCAACAGCTGACATCTGCATTCACATTATTATTGCTGTTCTTTTTGGTTGGTTTAATTTCATTTGTTTATTGAGACTGTAGCCCTGACTGGTCTGGAACCTGCTAGATAGGTCAAACTGGCCTCAAACTTGCAGCGATCCTTCTGCCTCTGCCTCCCGCAGGTTGGGATCACAGTTCTGGGCCACCATGCTTAGCTTAAATTCACAATAGTCCCATTTCTTGGCACTCTACTTTTTATTCATTTTTGTGATTCAACAAAATCGCATGCCTACAACACTAGTTGCTGGGTATTGGGCAGTGAATTGACCTTAGGGCTAACTGTATGCTGGGGGCAGGTAACAGGTCCTTGGCACCTAGAGGAAGAGCAGCCGAGCAGCTCAGGACGTCCTCCATGTGCAGCTTTCCTACCTCTTCACATGGGGTTAGAGCTGGGGACGTCTGTCCTCAGAGAGGAATCTGCACCTCTGTGCTCCACAGAAAGTCCTTGTAATGCTCTCATGGGCTCAGAATTATATTTCATTTCATTTTTGTGATACTACTAAGCAAGCATGATTCCCCAGCGTGGTAGCTGTAGAAAGCTCTCCTCTCCTGTTCAGTGTATGGCAAAGTGGAGTTTGATTTGGGGAGCTTGGGGACGGACTAAGTGAGGCACCTTGGGAAAAATTTCATAATTGAAATAAAGTAGTAATTTCCTTTCTTTTCTCTTCCAAACCTCTTCCTGTCAGTTAAATGGACCTTCCTCTACAGGGAAGACCTGCACAGACCTGACTTTCCATGTCACATGTGGGGCCAGGATGGGTTTCCCAAAGCAACTTTTTTGCATACCTTTATTTTTAACAAAAGAGCACTTAAAGATCCCTTATGACCAATTAATTCAATGTAGCTCATTCAGTAGACATGTAGACAGTACGAAGAATTGTCCTCACCCCAAAGGAACTTCTGTGTTGTTGAGGGAGAATAGTCAAGGCATCATGAAAACTCAGGCCTGGAAGAGCCAGGAGGCATCCCTAGCACCCTCACCTCACGGTTAGGGAAATTCGGGTACAGATAACTTCTCAGAGTTCCCAGGGGTTTTATCTACAGCTCTGCTATCACTCCTCACAGGTAAGATGGAAGAGAGAAAGAAACCAATCCAGGGCACAGAGCATGCTTACACCTGTCTTTCCTGTGAGAGCACAAAGCACGCTTTCATCTCCTTCCCGTGGTTATGCTGTCTCATTGCATGGCCTCCTCGCTTTGCTGTTTTTAGATTCCCTCAAGTCTGAGGCTACCTCTTGCTCAAGACTTGTCTGTAGACAGATGGAGCTGGAGTCCCGCGTCCATGGCTTCTGATCTTTGCAGGTGGAAGGGAGTGGTTTGTACCGGAGCACTCTGCTTCAGTGCGCCTGCTGGCCCCAAAGCTTGGCCCTGTGAGCACTGCTTTTTGGCAGGGAGGCAATGCTTTATCAGCCGGGACGAATAGGCACTTCTGTGCTACAAATGAGCCCAGATTTATAGACTCAGAGTTCAAAGGAATGAGATGAGAGCTCACCAGCCAAAGCCAGCCAGGCAGGGAGGGTAAAACACCAGGGGCTGCTTAATCATGAATGTCACCTCATAGGACACTTGTCACTGCATAGGCCACCTGTGTCATTCTGACAGGTGCTGTCATTGTCCTTGGCTGTACCATGCTGACATTGGGGTTCACAGACTTGTCCACAGTCTCCAGATGCAGACCTGGGTGTGGGGACTCCACACGTTAGCTGTACAAGGCTTGGGTGCTAAGGTGGGGTTTATTAGGGATTAGCCCTGGGAAAGCAAGGGAAGGAGCAGGACTGGACGAGGAGAAGGTGGGCTGCATGTGTCCGACAGAGCGTTGGCCTCCTAGGAGATCTCTGCAGCTATCAGTCTGTGCCAGGCAGGAGGTGCCTCTATATTCCTGCTTCACTCTGTCACCGATTTGTAATTCAGGAAGGCCACCCTGTAGTGGGGCAGAGGCTGGTGAGCAACCGCTGGAGGCTGAGTGCCCCGGAGCCGGCCACAAGTGCTCCCTTGAAGCCTCTGCAACCACATCTCACTGGTCTCGGTCTTCATCAGCCTTCCTCAGATACTCTTACCCTGTGGTGGTGTTCCAGAATTCTAGTAAGTGATCTTTCTCCCTAGAAGCAGTGTGTTTGCACAAATGCCCAGGATGAATAGTGACCACTGCTGCCGTCACTGATGTGCAACTGCTGTGTGTCAGCTACTGAGCTGTTGTGTGGGCGCAGCGCAGTCTCAGTCTTCTCAGTCTGCCTGCAGGTCCCTACTCTGTTTCTCCGTGTACATTTAGAGAGCCCTCCTCTCAGTGGACTTCCCTCCTGAGGGAGAACGCGGAAGCGTAGTGGGGCCAACATTGATAGTCACTTTCGGTCTCGTTTAATATCCATTCTGGATTCTGCTCATCCTTAGCCTCCGGTGCTGACACAGCTTCATCCCCAGGCCTGAGCCCTGATCACCAGGCCCCCGTCAGACCAGGTGCCTGGTTCCTCTTCATTCCATTGGCAAGATGGTGGCTTTGTACTCCCCCTGGTTCCTAGACCAAGATCGCCAAGTACTTACAGGCAACCATTCCATAAATATGGTGGAGCCCGGTTCTCACTGCAGCCCCTGATAAAAATGTGTACACCCTCCCCCCACCATTAGTGGCCAAGACCATTAACCACAGAGTACAGAGTCCTGGGAAAAGGCTTCTCTAAGCCCCTTAGAGAGTATAGAGGACACTTCTTCCTCCCTTTGGCTCCTAGACTTCTGTTCTTCCTCCAGAGGCACAGTGCCCTCTGGGGTCTCTAATTTGGTGTCTATGCTGCAGTGGGTTGTACCAGATACTGGGTGTGGTGTGATGGGACCCCTGGAGCCAATGGAGAAGGATGACTGTAAATTTGGTTCCTTGATTTGATGTTATGTGGGAGCCTTTTAGAAAGTCTCAGTCAGCCTATAGGTATTGGTGCTGACTTTGACCCTGGGAGCTAGAAGGGTGGACTTACGCTGGAAGGCATCAATCCTGTGAGAACAAATTGCTGGTCTTCCAGGATAGAAGGGGTCAGATCATCAGCTTCTCCAAGCAGGCAATTGGCCTCCTCGAGGAGCAGTCCATCCTGGGAGCCCAGTACTGATTTTCATCAGTAACCAGATCAGCTTTAGTAAGCACATATTCATGCTCTCCAGCCCATTCCTGCCACTGTGGCTGTTTTGAGTGGATGTGTCATCTAGAAGGCAAGCTGGCACTTCATCTTGGTGCTCAGTGCCTTTTCCATGGTGGTGTGGCGTGTGGTACAAGGCTCTTCCTTTAAGCCTGTCCTAATTTGCTATCCTGTTGCTCTGATAAAGCACTGACCAAAGCCAGCTCGGGGAGAAAGGGTTTATTTGGCTTCCAGCTCACAGTCCATCATCAAAGAAGGCCAAGGCAGGAACCTGAAGGCAGGAGCTGATAATAGAGACCATGGAGGAGTGCTGCTTACTGTCTTGCTCGGCTGCCCTTCTCATATAGCCCAGGCCACCTGCCTAGGGGTGGCACTGCCCATAGTAGACTACATCAATTAGCAATCAAGAAAGTGCCCCACAGACATGCCCACAGGCCAATCTGATGGAAGAGGCTCCTCCCCTGCTCCCTTTTTTGGTCTCTTCTTTTTGAGGCAGGGTCTTCTCTGTAGACCAGGCTGGCCTGGAGCTCAATATGTAGACCAGGCTGGCCTCAATCTCACAGAGGTCCACCTGCCTCTGCCTCCTAAGTGCTGGAATTAAAGGCATGTGCCACCATGCTGTGAAGAAGCAATTTCTTAATTGAAGTTTCCTCCTCTTGGGTGGCTCTGGTTTGTCAAGTTGATTAAAAACTTACCAGCAGTGTCTGTTCCCTTCTGTCCATGCACACGTCAGTCTGAGGGAACCAACCACTGCTTATGACGTGTGTCACTTGACCTTTTCTACTCCCTCCATGTGAAATTGACGATGTCCTGCTGCACTGCCGACCTCATGGGTCTCTTAAGTCAGCTGCCGTGTGTTTTTAGTTGGTGCCCACATACCAAGATGACCCATCTGTAAACTGAACTTGGGACTTAGCCTCTTCTTCCAGTTGGTAATGTGGGAATCCTCTGTATAACTATGGTATGAGTCTTGGGAAGGATGCTGGGACAGCTGTGGTGGGCTTTATATTATGGCAGAGGGCAGGAGACTTCACCCTAAGAAGAAATTCTAAGATTTGTCCATTCTGTGGAATATGAACTGGGTTTGAGTCTATATTTTTATTAGGACTTTTAAAAAATGCATTTATGGGGCTGGAGAGATGGCTCAGCGGTTAAGAGCACTGACTGCTCTTGCAGAGGACCTGGGTTTGATTCCCAGCACACACACACACACACACACACACACACGAAAGCTAGAAACCGTCCTTAACTCCAGTTTGAGGGGAATCCGAAGGGCTCTTCTGACCTCCGCGGCACTGCACGACCTGGGTACACTCACATACATGCAGGCAATATACACAGACACATGAAAAATAAAAATAATAAAATACTTTTTAAAAATGCATTCACTACACCAATGGCTTTGTTGACCTTTAACCTTGACGTAGGCTCAGGCAAAGATTGCTCATCTGACCCAGTAGATAGAGTTGGGGCCTCCACCTGCTCGAGCTTGTAGTAGTCTACAGCTGCCTTCCAGGACCTTCCTGGTTCGGCAGAGGTCAGACTGGTAAATGAAGTGGAAGGTGGGAACCAGCACTCCTGCAGCAAGATTCTTCAAGCAGCCATCCATCTCCACCACTGCCTGGTTGAGCATTGTCTCTGAAGCAGTGTGGGCTGGGAGTGAGCAGGTCACACCAGAGGCCTCCTCTGGTGATTTGCCCACAGACAGGGGCCTTCATGTGGTTTGTAGACTCAAGTATGTCGGTATCAGTTACTGTGTAGGAGCCCAGTGTACCCCAGAGCTGCTCCCCATATGCCCCTACTCAGTAAACCTTCAGGCTCCAGGAATCCATGACAGCTCACAGGTGGCTCTGCAGCTAACCCTGACCCTGAATGAGTGACGGTAAGAGACTATGAGCTGCCCATCTGTGCTCTACCCTTAGCTCTGATGCTAGAATACTGGGATTACTTACTCACCCTCAGCTGCAATGTTAGGATGCTGAGATTAACCCCCCCCCCCAATGCATAGATCTTGTTCTTTGTTTCATATAATCTTTCAACATGGTAGATAAGGGTTTACAACAGAACAGAGCTTAGTTTTTATTATTTAAGCACAGAAAACTACTCAGATGAAATTGTATTCATCAGCAGATGTAAGACACTGAGAACAGAGAAGCCCTTGTTCTTAGGATTTAGGACTCCGTAGATGAAAATAAAGGCATGTAGGCCATACACACAGGTTCTGATTTGAGACTGGGCCTGAACCTTGGTCTGCCGTTTCTCCATGTGCCATGACATGTTACCCAGCCCCTCTCACCCTTAAGTCTTCTCAGTTATTAGATAGGATAACGGTAATCGTGTCTGCCAGATAATGCTCAGAGTGTTAGCCACTGTCATTTACAGTGGCAGGAACATGTCCCAAGTGCAGTTTGTGGGTCCTGAGTGCCTGGGGATTGCAGTGAGGACGGTTCCATGAAGGAGGAGGGCTCCCATGGGTCACCTTCTGTATTGATACATGCATGCCCTAACATAGGTGCAGAAGAGATGCAGTATTGACTGCACTGCTCATTGGAACCTTGCAGTTTTACTCCCCTGTTGGCACTGAAGGTGTTTTCCACACCCATGCCCTGTACAAAGACCACTGCTTACAGTGATGTGAGCAGCATGAGGCTCCAACTCCAATCCAGCGGTGTCTCCTGCATGTGTATTTACTCCTGAGCACATGCACTCACATGTGCTTGTGCACACACACACATTCAGTGTACATGGAGAACACAGTTTTCCTTCCAAATAATGCAATGGGAATTGAATCATTAAGAATAATAAAATGGCTGGGCATAGTGGTGGCACATGCCTTTAAATCCCAGTGTTCAGGAGATGGTCTCTGAGATTGAGGCTAGCCTGGTCCACATAGTGAGTTCCAGGCCAGCTGGGACTACAAGGAGACCCTGTCTCAAAAGAAGAGGAAGAGGAGGGGAGGGAGGACCAGGAAGAAGAAGAAGAGGAGGAGGAGGAGAGGGAGGAAAAAAAATAATGATGGGGGATGGAGAGATAGCTCAGCACTTAAGAGCACTGGCTGCTCTTGCAGAGGACCCAGGTTCAGTTCCTAGCACCCTCATGGCAGCTAACAACTATCTGTGACTCCAGTTCCAGGAGATCTTCCAGGGGTTTGAACCAGTGACCCCCAGGGAGTGATGATTGGTGATGAGTAAGCACGCTGTTCACCAGCCCACACCGCCCCCAATACAGGGGACACTCAGACACAACGGGGAGTCTAGTCAAGCAGGGACTCATTTATTACAGGTATTACAGAGCTTATAAAGGCACCTGGAACTCCCCCCCGCCGAGGGTGTATCTTAAGGATGGTCACGCACTGATCATGCACTCCTCAGCAGTGCGGAAGTATTTGCATTTTTGCCTGTCTTAGGTCGTGTCACCTCTAATCAAGCCTTGCTCATCATTGGATCATGCACCTGGCCATGTGCATGTCCTGTCTTACTAGTGCTTGTCATGGGACATCTTACCTGTCCTTGGCTAAAAACGCATCATGATTAAGGGCAGCCGCGTGGGTAATGCCAGCCCATGATGGTCTTAGACTCTGCCTAACTCGGTTAGTCAAGAGTGGACAACTGGAGGGAATATATTCCTGGGGAAGTCCGTAATCATGAGGAGGTGGGCCGTGGCAGTTCCAAGGGTCCTCTGAATTATCTGGTAAAGACACTTAAAGATAAGCATTATCAAGAGAAACAAAGCAAGTCATGGCATAGGACACATTGAAATACTTCTGAGACCATGTACCTTTTAGCCAATCAGCCAGTTGTCAAGAGGCTGACTGGCAATGAAGCCAAGGAACTGGGTCCTTCACCTCAGATGGATATAAATAAAAAGAGGAATTTTGTCTCATGAACTATTGTCCATGGACCATCATGCTAGTCGGTCGGATCCTGGCCTACCCACTTAAAGTTTTCACAGGCACCATATGGGGTTTGAATCTCCTGTAGGGTAGACACACCCAAAGCCTCGAACCATAGTTAGCAATGGATCTGGGCCTCTCCATTGCCCCATAATGGGGTCTTTCTATCTTACCCGTACCTCAGGTCTCTGCTTCTGTCATCCCCAATGCTTCTGAAGCTGGGATTCCAACTGATTTTTTTGAAAATTAAGAACATTAATAGTGAATAAGGCCAGACCCAACTGTTGGTGAGGGCTCATTCCCCCTTTTTGGTTTTGTAATTGAATTTTTAGATTTTGATGGTTGCAAAGCACTGGAGAAAATGAGACTGAGCATATTTAGACTTCTCTCCTGTATGAGTGGTAGCCCAACAGGCGTGTGAGAATGTGTCAATGGACACAAAAATATACTTAAGCTTTCCAAAAGGAGCATAGTGTGTGACATCCATTTGCCACAAGGAATTGGGCTTGAGTCCCCCGGGGTTTACCCCTGGCTGTTGCAGAGACGGTACCTGTAAGCCATCTTGTCTGCCTCTGCATTGCCTTGGGATAAAAGCCCAGGCAATCCTTGGTGCCCCCTAAGATGCTGTAAGAAGATAGGGGCTTCTCTCTCTTTAAGGAGTGCACGAGTCTGAATACTGTCAGAAAGCAATGGCCAGGAGTTCCTTGAATTGAGCTGCTTTTTGGTTTCTCCACATCTGCCCCAGTCAGTGAAAACATTGTAGGCTTTACTGAGGACTCCCTCGGCCCGGGATTTGGTGAGTGCTGCTGCTGGAGGGGCTGTAGCACTCAGGGGTGGGGTGCTTCCCTGGCCACCGGCAGAACTGAAAGGGCGGGACCCCTCCCCGAGCCACCTTCCCCCGGGCCTTTTCAGCTGTTGGTGCACTGCCAAAGGTGGTTTTCTTTGTTTTTTGTTTTTGTTTTTTTCAAATGCGCCCGGCAGCCGCTGCACTGGTCCCACCCTGCTTTTCCACGGGCCCCTGACCCGCTCACACATTAGTTCAAGGCAGGTGGAGTGGGCGGCTTTTGCCGCCGACCCCGTCCTCCATCCTGCCCTTCTGCCTGGGAGGCTCTGAAGCTGGCCAGGGCAAGCCCGAGGTGCCACTTGTTACTTTGGCTGCTTTTGGTTTCACTTCTGTTGCATTTCTTCCTTCTTCCTCAAACCCTTCCCGTGATTCCCGTGTAGTCCCAGTAAAAACGTTAGCCCCAAGTAGCCAGGGAGCCAAATGAACAGCCCCTGCCCAAACCTTTTGAGCTACCAGATCTGACAGATCCAATCCCCTGCTTTTAAGCATCTCTCAGCGCTTTAAGTGCCAGGTCTTCAAACTTAAAAGTTGCGTTACCCATATTTAGGGTCTTGCTTACCCTGAACTTCTTGATTGGCCCCAATCCGTTTTCCTTCTTTCTTCTTTCTTTTCTTCTTTTCAACTTCCTTCGAGCCCCACATTGGGTGCCAGTTGCCAGGGGTTTGAACCAGCTACCTCCGGGGAGTGATGATTGGGGATGAGTAAGCACGCCGTTCACCAGCCCACGCCACCCCCAATACTGGGGACACTCAGACGCAACGGGGAGTCTAGTTAAGCAGGGATTCATTTATTACAGGTATTACAGAGCTTATAAAGGCACCTGGAACTCCCCCCTCCCCCCACCGAGGGTGTATCTTAAGGATGGTCATGCGCTGATCATGGACTCCTCAGCAGTGCGGAAGTATTCTTCAGACTTTCAAAGCAAGCCAGGCCGGGCCCCCAGTAACTTCCTTTTGGACCTATGCAAGGTGGGGCCTTTAGGTCCCCACAGAGATCCAACACCCTCTTCTGGCCTCCAGGGGCATTGCATGCACATGGTGCATCTACATATGTGTAGGCAAAACACTCATTCACATAAAAATAAGCCACAACATTTTGGGGGGGAAAAAGTCATTATAGCAGTCACCAGATGAGCTTATGCAAAGCTCTACTAAGAGGTAGTTGGGATAAACATCTTGGTTAGTAATGATGACTCCATGACACTGAAACAAATCTGAGTTCCTTCCTGAACCTTTGGAGAAAATTAAATTCCATTTTTATATATTTTTATGGAGCATTTTCTTATATATTAATTTTTGAGAATTATTAACTGATATATATGTAAGTGTAGTGGCTTGAGACAGAGGTTGCATTATGAGCATCTACTGCTGCACGGGCAGGTCATTTACAGCACTGAGTGAAGGGTTCATTCACCTGCCACCCTTTTGGGGTCTGATTTTAGGTCTTTACACAGTGTGAATGGGGAGTCTGGCTAAAGGTTATGTTCATTGCTTCTGATGGAGAGCAGTCCACTTTGAATTTCTGCAGCAGCCAATGACATCAGCTTCTATCTTGATTCTCAGGGCTCCCTGCTAAGGCTGTAGAGGGAACAGCTCTGCTGTAAAATGCCACTTCTGAATGATGGTGGCTGAAGGCACGTCTTCCTCCACAGGTGCAGGCTTAGGTCCTGGTGGCACCTGCATTTTCTGAAACACAGCTGTCCTTTAACGTAGCAAGCGTCTGTTGTTTTGTGTGGCTGCCTCTGAGATATTTGGGTACAAGTAGCAGTAAGGAGAAACTGTCAGAAGTTGTCTTGGAAGGGAAGCCCTGCTCCTCATGTGGTGCTCTTGGTTACCATTGAAAAGCTACATAGGGCTCCTTGCTTTGTGCATTAGCACACATCCAGGTTTCTCATGGTACCCTGCGGCTGTAATGCCAATTACATTGATTAATGAATTGACCACAAGTGTTTATGGATTTCCTACCCATGTCTGATTAGTGCATAGAGTTATATGCCCTTGACTTATGAAGAACTTATAATCCAATTGAAAGACGAGATTGTGTTCAGAGGTGGGTAAGAGAATATCAGTTCCTGGTGATTTGTATGGATGGTCTGTCATGAGATTATTGTGAGCTGAGGTCCTTGGAGAGGACTGGCAGTGACTGGCTCTGCTGCATTAATGGAAATCCGAGACCTGGTCAGCACCCGTGTTCCTCAGGCAGTGCTGCAATGCATGGCTTCAGGAATGAAGATACCACCCCTTTCTAGGGCAATATGGAAATCAATGGCCAAGTACACTATGGGATTAAGACGTGGATCCAAGAGGACTAGGTCAGTAGTTCCGACCTTCATCTCCCTTTTGGAAAATTTGTAGGATGTTCTTGGGCTGAGTGGGGAATAGTCATGCTGGGAGCCATGCAGGTTCTGGGGATCTGGAACACATAGGAAAGCATCCTAGAGACTGGTCATATGGACATAGAAGCAATGTATGTCCTTCCAGGAACCCAGGGCAAGACCCTCAGGGAAGATCAGAGAGGAAATACAGGTAGATGTTCATGCACAAAACAGGATGTGCAGGAAGGTTCAAGAAGGGTTCACTTCAGAGCATCACTGAGGAGTGCCTGGAGATGAGTGGTAAGTATTTTATTGCAAGGCCTCTGTAGGTGCAGCATAGAAAAAGAGCCCCTTAGCAGAGAAGCCTAGAGCTGGGCTATGGAGGAGTCAGGCAGTAGTAAAGCATTTGCAGAAGGCCTTGCTAACTCAGTTACTAATGGCAGGTGTTAGAATACAGCTGTGTTTTGCTGCAGCAGGGAATGGGTGACTTAGTAGCAAAGTCTGGGGTTTGCATCCTTCTATTTTAGTTGTTTTGTTTTTGTTTTTTAAGAGTGTTTATGTGGAGGGAAAGGATAAATGAAACAGGGTGTCAGGATGTGTGTGGGTAATTGCCAGAACTGCCTGATGAGAGTGCATTGTATAGTTCTCCTTCCTTGTGGGTGTATTTGGACATCACCGTAGAAGAGAATTAAAGGCACTAGGGCAGGTTTGCACAACAGTGTGAATGGACCTAGCACCACTGCGTCATACGTTTAACAGGAATGGCAGTGGTTCTAGGTGGGGTTTTGATTGAACATTTAAAAAATGGAATGGTACATTCTACGTTTACATAGACACATACATGTTTATACATACACACACACATACATATATATGTATATGTATATGAAATATATATGTATATGTATATATCTCCATCCTGCTGCTGAGGCCCTTGAGACAGAATTTTCGTGGGCTGAGATTCCTGCTGATGTCCTGAGATGGAGGTTGTGGGCAGAGTGGTGAGCCCAGGGTCTTTCCCAGAGCAGGCAGGCTCAGTCGGCCCCAGGCTCAGTCGGCCACACCTGCTCCATTGCAGTTTTCGCTCCCTTCCCTGTGTTCTTCACCCACACAGTGGAGATAATAGTCACACCTGAGAGTTGTTGTGAACTTTAAATAAGACAATGAATATTTAAAGTCCTCAGCACCATCTTTCCACCCTTCTGAACACATTCATTCAGGACTAGGCTTGTACAGTAAGTGATTTCTTTGGTGTCCAGGTAGCATTGACATATTAATTATTCCTGTGTAGGAAAGCAGCTGGCAAAGCCCATTTCTCAATACTTAACATCATTTTCTAAAACCAAAGGGGGCCACATGCTGGAGAAATGTAAAAGGGGAGAAATCGCTCATAGTCCAACATTGTTTTCCCCACCATCCTCTTTTTTAGAGACAGGAGCTCACTATGTAGCCCAGGCTGGCCTCAAGTTCACTGTAGCCCAGGTTGACCTTGGACTCAAGATCCTCCTGCTTTAGCCTCTTGTGCACTGGAATCATAGGCATGTGCCACCATGCCTGGCATTATTTAACTTTTTAAAAAAATATTTTATTATTTTTATTTTATGTGTATGAGCATTACGCCTGCATGTATGTAAGTGCACCTGTGTCATGCAATGCTTGCGGAGAACAGAAGAGGCTGTCGGATTCCCTGGAACTGGAGTTACAGACAGTTGCTAGCCTCCATGTGGGTGCTGGGATTCAAACCCAGGTCTTCTGCAAGAACAGTCAGTGTTCTTAACCACTGAGCTATCTCTCCAGCCCTATTTAACCTTTTTAACACTGATTTTATTTTACTTTTTAAACATTGCATTTACAGAAATAATTTTCCTAGCTCATTTTTTTTTGTTGTTGTTTTGGTGTTTTGAGACAGAGGCCTACTCTATACCCGGATGGACTAGAATTCACTTTGTAGCCCAAGCTGGCCCCAAACTCCTGGCAGACCTCCCACGTTAGTGCCCCCACCCCTAGTGCTGGGCCTACAGGTACGCCACCACCCCTGCACTTAGCTTTTTAAAACTCGCAACCCTGAATGCCCCAGCTCATGTCTCGAAGGCCTCTGCCCTTCTCAGCTTTTGACTTCGGGCCTCCACTGTGTTTCACAGAACTGAGAAGCCTGGGATGGAGCAGAACAGTCACATGTGCACGAAGGAACCAGGGGTAGCCCTGGTGTCCCTAGTCCTAGTCCACTGTCCTCCCACTGCCTCAGTGGGATCCAAATTAATGAGGTTTCTGTGTTCTCCATCCGGTAGGGAGAGCCCAATTTCACATATAATTCATCAAGACTGCCTATAGCATTTTAATTATGTGCCATTGTGTCAAAATAGTGTCCTCCTGACAGTTGGGCTAATATAAACAGAAAGGCAGAGTAGGAAATTGAGTAAATTTGCAAGAAAATAAGAATGCCTTTGAAATACCTAAAAGCTGACTTAATAGCATCAGGAAAGCCTGCTGACCTTCTGCATGGGGTGGGGGACTGATAACTGCTGAGCTCCCACATGGGGTGGGGGCCTGTCCTTCAGACGGAACCTGTTGGCACTGAAGTTTGTGAGTCTGAGGTCTCCTTGGAAAGCCAGGATCTGCCTGTCCAGGTTTCCTCATTGAGCAGATGCCTCTGTGGCTTTAGGGACACATCATATCCCTAGAGTCTTCTGGCTGTGGTGCCTTCCCACCTCTGCACTTTTGTGTATTGGCCTGTTCAAAAATCTCCTTGAAATGCTGTTTTTTATTCAGGTCCCTGGTCCTCACTGCTGACTGTGCTAAGGTAGCCCTGTGGAGCTGTTAAACATATAAGCACCCTGCAGGCTGTACCCCTCCCTACCTCACACACAGTAGCAAAAGAAACAAAAACAAACCAAAACCAGGGGGGAGATGCAGCCCCAGCAGCCCGGGCAGCCCGGGCAGGCAGCGCAGACAACCATCCTGTTGTCTACACTTGGAGTCCTTTCCTGGGCACTCATTTAGTGCCAGCAGTGGTACAGTGTCGGGGAAAGTCCAACCTCTGAGCTTTAGCCTCAGCCAAGTTTTATTATGTTGTTTTGTTTTGCTTTGTTTTTTTTAATGCATGAACTCAGGAAGAGGCCTTATTGGAAAACTGAGTCCCAAAGTGCAGCACATCATCCAGAGGTGTTTATTGACTGCAGTGATGTCTGGATCTGTGCGAGGCACTTGCAGAGTCACTGGTCCGTTTAAATACATAGCCAAGGCCAAATACCTGTTGGAGGAAACAGCAAAGAATGTGAAAACCCTCACAGCAGATCAAATTAGGACTTAGGGTTGGTGAGTTTTCCCATTTATTTAGAAGTAAGATTTTGTCTTACCAAGAAATCAAGGTTTTAGAGTCTGGAGAGATAGTTCAGTAAAGTGCTTGCCATGCAGGCATGAGAACCCAAGTTCAGACCCCCAGAACCATGTGAAACATCAGGTATAGTGGTGCATGCCTGTTACCACTTGGCTGGAAAAGGAGAGCCAGTGAGATCCCAGCAGCTTGCTGCCCTCCAGCCTAACCAAAGCTGAGCTGTAGGTTCAGTGACAGACCTTGTCTCCAAAAAGGTGGAGAGCAATTGAGGAAGACACCTGTCATATCATCCTCTGGCTTCTACATGGATGTACACACATGCACACACATGCACACACACACAATCAAGGTTATAGCATATTTATGAAACTAGAAAGGAAACCCTCAAAGAGTTAAAAAGACCAATATGATGCACACACCCCAACAACAAGGAAGACAGTCCTCACAAAGATGACGAAGAAGGAAGGATGGTCCCAGGTTAGACTGTACTGTGTGCAGCATGTAGGGAATATTGGAGAGACACAGATCCCGTGTTTCTAACTCAGAAGACTCAGCTCTGTAGACAAAACCCCGTCAAGGTCAGGGCACATGGGGTCAGTGACACAAAGGAAAGTTTTACAGGGATAGTGTGAAGTCCATGGTGAAGCCTAAAAGGCCATATTACCAGCTGTGTAAACTCAGTAGGGAGCACCAGGAGAAAGAGACCAAGGTTCTTAGAGCCATGGCAGACCAGGGTGACAGGAAATCAGCAAGCAGGTGCAAGGCTTAAGTAAAGTCTTCTTGTCCCAGTTGTTAGGCCTCAGAGAGGCCTTCCCTAACAGGGACTTCTCCAGGCCCTCTGCAGATGCTCTCTTTTCTCCGTGGAGCCCTCTGTTCTCCTCTCCTCCCACTGGTCCATTAGCTTGTGTTCTGTTATTTGGCAGAACGCTGAGTGAAAGAGGGACCCTGTTTGTCTTGTTCACTACTATAGCCCCTGTGCGTAGAACATGCCTGACAAATCATCATGGGTAGAAGAAATACCTGCTGGGTACCAGCTCTGTGCCAGGCACTGTTCTGGGAACTCTGACTGCAACGGCAATCCAAACACAGACCCCTGCCCTCTGGGTGCATGACTTCTAACAGTGAGAGTGAGAGGGGAGAGAGAAGAAACACAATCAGTAGGTAGCGTGCAGTGCCGCGGGGAGAGTGGAGCTGGCAGGAAGGGCCAGGGAGACTGCCTTGAGGTGGCAGAGGAGCAGATGGGGTGCTAGCCATGCTGGCCTCTGGGGAGGGTGTTCAGACAGGCACACCAAGGACAAGGAGCATTAATCAGGTAAGTCAGGGCCTTGGCACCCAGTGAAGGAGTTTGGAGTGACTCCTGAGATTGGAGGCAGAAGCTGGCCTGCTCAAACACAGTTGGCTCAGCAGGAGGAGTTTGAGCAGTAAATGACCTTGAGCCACTGCCGTCCCAGGCAGCTTTGTCCTGGTATAATATAAACAAGAGTTCTTTAATAAATTGTTTTGAGGGGCACAGAATGTGCTAATCTCAATTATTAAAATGTCCATTTAGAACATTTATTAGCACAAATGAATTCAATTATTTCAAATGTAGAAGCAAAATATTATGTGGAATGAAAATATATGATATAATTAGACTATTAATGAAAACACTTACATACCTCTGCATGATTGAAAACGAAAGCTTAACAGTCTCGAAAGGATGGTGCTAAATATTTACATATCTGTCTGAAATGTACATTTTTAGATGCTAAAAATATTCATTGTTAATGACGGGAGGGAAGGCTGGGTCTAGTGTAGCAATAAACCACCTCTTTTTTGTCTCACACCAAAGTCAAAGCCAGTTCTGAGAAGTCTTGTCGGCGGTCTTCACGTGGGAGGGAGGCACTGCTGAGGTAGAAGACTCCCTAAGTGCTTAGCAGGAGCTGTTCTGGAGGGGAAGCTTCGGAGGGTACCAGACTAAGGGAAGTCTCCTTGCGGCTGGCTGATACTTCTCCACGTTGAATATATGTTTTAAAATTTCCCTCCCAAGCATGAGGTGCTAGAGATGTAAAGAGGAGACCAGTGAGTCCTGTCAGAGTACAGAGCCACATGCGAGGAACCAGGCTGTCCTTCATGAGATCTGGCTTGGCTGACTACCTTCCTCCTTTATCCTTCCGCCTCTGCTCAGCAGTGGTGAGTGGAACCTGCTTCACAGGCCTGTGAAATCCAAAGTTAGAGAAAGCAGAGTGGCAGGACTGTACCCAGGCTGGTCCTGCAAGAGACGAGGCAGCAAGCTGGTTGTGGATCTGCAGCAAGGTCTCCTGGGAGCTTAGGGGAGCTCAGGCCTCTGATCACTGAACCCCGAACCCACCCGAGGCTGCGGTTAACAAAATCCCTAGGTGATCCATGTGCACTTTCAAGTGGAAAGATAGCCGAGAAAATGGCTCAGTGGGTGAAGCTGTAGTCCTGCAAGCAGGAAGACTGAAGTTCAAATCCCACATAAGGCACGGGTATGTCTGTCACCCCAGTGTGCAAGATAGGAGGCTGAGACAGGAGAATTCTGGAAGCTTGTAGGCCAGCCAGCCTGGCTAACACAGCAGGAATCAATGACTGTCACCTGAGGTTATTCTCTGACCTCCACACTTGTGCCATGGCATGTGTGTGCTTGTGCACATACACACGCACGACCATGAACGTCATCCATCGTACGCACATGCACACTTACAAGGTGAGAGTGGAAAACATTGGCCTAGAGCAGTGGTTGGCAAGCCAAGGCCCCTGGCCCTGCTCTGTCAGTGCAGTCCTGTGCACCATCACCCTCGGTCATCTGTGAATTGCCCAAGCTTGCTTTAACACGACAGCAGAGGCCACCCAGAGGCCACCTAGCCTCACAGAGGTCATGTGACCAGCAAAATATTTCCCTCTCTGGACCTTTAAGAAAAGATCTGCCGGTCCCTGATTTAGAGGAGCAGCTCTGGTATCAGATCTCCCATTTGAGTCCACTCCCCTCCTGTGCAGTGCTGGTGGCTGTGACACCATTGAGACAGCACAGGATGAATCACTTCCCTTGTCCTTTGTAACAAGCCATACTGGAGCCTGGTGACTTAAACACCACGTTGTGTTGGCTCTGGTTCTTGTCTGCTCTGGGCCCAGCTGCCCAGTGCTTCTGCTGAACTTGCACTCACAGCCCCACCAAGCCCGCTTTCCCCTGCGGCCTCGCTGTCCTTTTCATGCTGTCTCCTGTTCATTGTGGCTTCCCTGTGCATTGGGCAGAGGTGCTGGGACTGGCAGTCAGTGCCACCACACTTTGTTGGTTAAACAAACCTCACGAGACCATGTCAAGATGGAGAACACGGGCATCCATCCCGGAAGGGTTCCTCTGGGGTCATCAGTCAGCAGATCACCACACACAGAGAGGCCTGGTATTTGCTCTGTGATCTGGGGGTGTGGCCTTCCTCCGATGCTCCCCGCCTGATGGAACTGCTCTCTTTCTCTGCCGCTTCAGAGTGAAGTGGGAAGGAAATGGGATCCGTTGTTAAATTTGGTTGCAAATCTGAGGCTTGTTTTTTCTTAGAAAGTGTGTTGGTTCCTTGTTTGGCAGTGTGCCCCTCTCCACACCCCTTGCTGCCTTCTGCAGTAACCGGGTGACTTCCTCACACCCTGCTTTGCCCTGTCATGTCAGTGTGCTAGATCACCTTCCTGCTGCTGCAGCTGTGGGTGCAGACTGGCCTCAGCGCCCAACCCCCATCCCAATTGTAAATCACAAGCCCTTCCTGGATCTCCTCTCCAGCAAGCAATTCCTTCTCCTGGGAATACAGCCTGTATCAGCTCAGATTGCTGCTCACAAATGGCCACGGTTTAAAATAAAATCAGAGACGTCTTGGATCATCTGTGCATCTTCATGTGTCTGACTTGTTCATTATCAGAGAGGGTATTTCAGTTTTATTTCAGCACATAGGCCTGGATTCCAGGATGCTCACTACACTTCTTACGCCAGCTTTGAAGGAAACCATCTTTAGCCATCACCCTGGGTAAGCATCAGAGGATGTGATTTACTGTAATCCAGCCAAGACAAATAGTGGTTTCCCTTAAAACTTGCAACAATTGCTGTGAATGAGCAAATGTTTATACAAGGTGTGAAATTAAGACACATACAGTCCCACAATGTGAGTCCCAGCCAGCAGCTCTGAAATCACGTTTATATTTTGGGTAACAATTTCCGTGGTGTTCTTTGTTGCAATTAGGAGCCCTGCTGCTCAGAGACACGATACCCTCATCCAGATTGAGTTCCTGATAAAGAAAGCTATGCTGATTTCTCATAGAAGCCGTGTCTAATCTTTGCTTTCAAAATGTGCAAATTCTGTCAGAAACTTTGGGTGACTGAAACTCTCTCTTCCCTGGGGTTTCACCTCCTAACCTGCTCCACCGAGCCATTTCTTCCACTGAGAAGGAAGTCCACTGGCCGGGCTTCCTGCTACAAGGCTTGGCAGGACGCACTGAACTACGAAGCTCCTGGGCAGCAGGGAAGTCGTTTTTGTGCCCTTTTTAAAAAGTGGGACCAGGCAGGCAAATGTTCCAGCCCATGTTTCCAAGAACAGTCACAGCCTTTGGAAGACAGTTCCCATGAAGAGCGCAATTCACAATGACTGAATGTCATGCGCTTATTTTTAAGAACTAATTGGGAAGCATCCCTCGACTATCAGGCTTCCCTGCTAAGTGAAGAGCAATGTGGTCTGTACCCCTTACCTTTTGCCCGAAGGTCCCGTTTGTTTCATGGAAGACAAAGTGCAGATACCATGCAATGGCTCGCAGTGGCCGTGAGCTGAGCCTGCCGGTCAGTTTTCAGCTTCCTCAACACTAGAATCTCTTAATCACGGAAACCCTTCTGTTGATTGCAGGAGTCCATCCGTGGCTTGGGGTCAAAAGCAGGTGTGCTCTGAATGAGGAACAGTTTTGCCTGATCCAGCATTTGGTAGCTAATGAATTAGGTGGCTAGTTTATTTTCAGAGCAACTCAGTGCTTAGAGCTGTTGCTATAGCTAATCAGCCCCTCATTTTCTCACCTCCCTCCTCTACCCAGCTCCCTTGTTGAAGGCCATTTTCAACATTGTGAAAACAGTGTGTGTGTGTGTGTAACTATGTTCCTGTTAGTGATGTATTGTCCTTTTGACAAATCACAGATGAAAAGTCATTTAAAGAAATAGTTAAGGTTTAAAGCTGAAGTTCTTAGAAGTTTGTACAATTATATTATGTTTTAAACAAAAACAAAATGATAATTTAGGCAGATCAAGTAGCGTAAGATTTTAAGAACAAAAGAAGTCTTATAGAGTCCTAAAGGTGAATGGAGTCTATATTCCATCCTTGCCATTCCTGTCCGTCCATCCGTCTGTCCATCCATCCATCCATCCATCCATCCATGTATGCATCTGTTCATCCATCTCTGGTGCCAATGCTGCTTAAGGAGGAGTTAGTGTGGTCTAGTGGAAGGAGCCCATTCCAACCATTAGTGGCTTTGTCACTGGGCAGGTATCTCCTGGAGGTATGAACTCTCTGTTAAGAGAATGCCCTTCGTTTCTCCACTCAGCTGATATTGAGTGTCTGCCATGTTTGGGGCATTGTGCTGTCTGCCTTTGTACTAAGTTTTCTTTTCTTTTTTTTTTTTTCTTTTGTCTTTTTGAGACAGGGTCTCCCTGTAGCCCCAGCTGTCCTGGAACTCACTATGTAGACCAGGCTGGCCTTGAACTCACAAAGATCCATCTGCCTGCCTCTGCCTCCCGAATGCTGGGATTAAAGGCATGCTCCACCACGCCTGGCCTAAGTTTTCTTTTTAAGAGTTTTCAATGTTTAGTGGCAAGTAAAAAATAGACTTTAGTTGGGAAAACAAAATGAGCATTTTAAAATATATTTTTTTCTTTTTTAAAAAAACTGAGAATTTCATACATGCATATAAAGTGTTTTGATCAAATCCATGCCCACTCCCTCCCCTCCAACATCTCCCATATCTGTCACTTTTTTCTGACAACTTCATGTACTCTTTCTTTTTTAAATGGGTCTTTTTGCTACTCTGACATTCCCCCCTCTGAAGAGGTGACCCTAAGCTTAGGGATTAGATAAGAGCGCCCAAATACTTTCGACATTTTTGGCCTTTGGAACAGAGTATGTTGCTAAGAAGCCCAAGGACATTTTGACTTTTAGCCAAGAAACTGGCTACTTTTCTTTGGAGTCTTTTTACCCTGTCTAGCCAATTCCTACCTCCTATTCTTATCACACCATCCTCTAAAGAGGTTACCCAAATTATCAATAGGGAACGGGGACGCAGACCACTCTGGCTTCTTCCATGCTGAACAGGGATACAGGGTGAGGCCATTGGGGTACCCCTTCAGTGGGTCTATCTAAAAGACTCCCAAATTACCTAACTCTTATCTGTAGGGAGAAAAGAAAGTCCTTGACTGGTGACTAGGGGATGTGAAGGAGAAGTAAAAGCAGGAGTAGTAGTTCGCTTTACAAGTTCCAGACGGGAACCAGAGAAAAGTCAGAACAGGCACATTTCAAATGTTCATACCAGAGTCCATTGGGATTTCTTGACGAGAGCTTCCAAAAGCATCCCTTTATTGAGTTCCTCCTCATTTTTCTTTTGTCTGCCAAGGCTGGACTCAAGAGTGATGGATTCAGGATTTGATTTCAAGCACTTTGATAGCTGTTAGAGTGGCTAGAATCAGTGTCAGTACTTAAATATATTTCTAATATAGAAAGGACGATACGTGTTAGTTGAAATCTTGAATCTACTTAAAATGAAATCTCAGATGCCCTAGCTCCTGTCTGCTTTCACTGGTTAGCTTGGTGGTGTTTGTAAGATGAGGCAAAGAGGAAGGTGCTACATCCCATATTTTTCCTAGATTGGTTGTCTAGTGCATCTGTCCCTGTATCCCAGGGGGCGCTTGAGACCCCAGGTAGGTGGGAACAGGAAGTTGCAAGTGCTGCAAGTGATGGCCAGTCCCATCTCTGGCACAAGCTTGTGTACCAGATCGCTACCAGGCAGCTGTGGCTCCGTAGTCCCATGTGTATGAAGTTTGCATGGTGATCACCTGTGTGTGTAAAGGGCTCTCTCTCCTTTCCCAGCATCTCCAGGACTCTAGAGAGCAAGGATAAGGATTGTGAAAAGATGGATAGAGTGATCTAGACGTATTGTAGATACCCAGAAAGTTTCCTGTCCTGAACATTTTTATATTCAGAGCTGGGTGTGGTGGATCAGACCTTTACTCCCAGCACTCAGGAGGCAGATGTGGGCAGATCTCTGTGAGGTGGGGACCAGCCTAATCTACATAGCAAGTTCCAGGCCAGCTGGGGCTACAGGGAGACCGTCTCAAAAACAAAAAGCACCTCTGCACAACAGGCTCCCTTGCAGTGACTGTCTATCCGGATCTGCTGCATGGAAGCCGAGTGGTCTTATGTCCAGGGAGAGTCTCCCAAATACCACCCAGGCACAAGACAATCTCTTTTCTTAAGATTTTTGAAAAACTTCTTAATGGCAAACTTTGAATATACATAATGAATTTGAATGACGTAATGAATCTGTACCCCAGCTTCCATCAAGTTTTTATATTTTTTAAATACTTATTTTATGTGTATAAGTGTATTGTCTGCATGTATATAAGTGCACCCATGCATGCAATGCCTGCAGAGGTCAGAAGGTGTCAGATCCCCTGGAACTGGAGTTTCAGACATTTGTTATCTGCCATGTGGGTGCTGGGAATTGAACCCAAGTCCTCTGTAGTCAATGTTCTTAACCACTGAATCATCTCTCCAGCCCAAAGCTCATCATTTAGTCCCAAAATATTTCACTGTGCGTCTCTGAAGAATAAAGATATATGAAGTGTAATGACTCCCAAGAAAACAAGCTTAACACAATTCTCTCAGACTACTAAGACAACCCCCCCCCCATAGCAGCCGCCCTGTCAGTTAGGGTTTCCAGCTGTCTTCATAGGGTCATCCGTGTTTTTAAGTTTGAATCAGGTCCAAATAAAATCCACATCTATGATTATGTCTTTTGTGTCTCTTTATACTTTTCCCACCATCTCAATTCCCTCCCTCCCTCCCTGTAAACTTTTGTTGTTGAAGCCAAATTGTTTCCACTGTCTGGATTTTTGCCAACTCTGTCCCCCATGGTGTCCTTGAACATGTGCCTGTGTCCTCTGTGTCTTGTGAATGGTTGGATCAAGAGGTCCCACCAGAGTCAGGGTGGTGAGCTGTCTCTCAGGGCCAGTGTACCCTGTGATGGGGGCACAGGGTCTCTGGCTGTTTGGCTCTTTGATGGTGGCCGCAGTGGGGTCTGGATTCCTCTGGGTACATCGAGGTGGCATGGTAATGCTATGTGCCCTGTTCATCTACAGCCGCATTGCTCCCATAAAGAGAAGCTTCTCTTGTCAGCTCTGTGGCTACCCCATGGCATTACTCAGGACAGGCAGAGCAAACACTTTGCTTTTTCTTTTTGTGTCCCACTGTCCAAAGTAGTGTTGGTTCTCTAGCATCTTTCAATAATGAGTAGTGTACTTTTTTCCTAATTATTCTAAAAGGTGAAATTGATGTGATTAGTATGTTGGTTGGGATCGTTGATCTGTGGTAGCTTCAGCCCTGCATGTGGACCAGCCTCAGGCTACTGGGAAGTTTGCGTGTGTGTGCACTGTGTTCCACAGAGACAATACCCAGGAAGGTGGTCTGAGGCTGTGTCATAACAGCAAGTGGCAGGTGGAGCCTGAACTCTGCAACTTGCAGGGCGGCGCTGCTCCAGAAGGTCTTTGGTGCTAGAGCTGCTTCTCCCCGACTGGGCCCGACTGGCTGCCCTTGACTGCTCCACGATGGTCAGAGGATGTATCCCTTGGGGAGTGTTCCAGAAGAAGCAGCTTTTGAATGAGGTTCCAACAGCATGACTGGAGTACAAGCAGCTGAAGGGTTAACCTTGAGGCATGGCTGGCTTGACAGGGCTGGGAAAAATTCTGCTCAAGTTCATCCTTGTAACTGACATCAAAGTAGTGCAGCTGCTACTAGCCGCCCAATTAGTGCTTTTCCTGTTTAAACATGGCTCTGCAAGCACAGCGGCTGTTGTGATCTGGGCTTGGGAGCAGAAAGGAGGAAGCCCTCTTCATAATTACAGTGTTCTTAAGGCGTAATGATGTGTTTTTCAGTCTTTTCTGATTAGATAATAGCGCCGTAGGTTAGAGACGGCAACAGCATGGGTCTCTGCTGTGTTTGCTTGTTACTGGGTCCGTGTGTTTTGGTAGCAATTTCTATAATCACTGTAAACAGTTTATTTTTACAGATTTTTTTTAAAACAAATAATGAAACAAATTGATCAAAAGTTTAGTTTCTCAAGGAAGCAAAGAGACTTTGAAGGTATTTCTCTGCTAACTTCTCTGATGGTAGGCTTGGCTTTCATTCCCTGGCAAGGCCTGTGTGTGATGGAAACTTGGGGACCTGAGAACACTGGTTCTTCATACCGAGTCTCAGGGCTGGCACTCAGGAGCCTGGAGGTAACCCCGTCCCATTGTCACAGCGAGGTAGCCTGGCACTCACTACCTGGTACCTTTCATCTGTTCTTGCCCTTGGTCCTCACAGAACCTACTGTCCCGTGGTGAGGGTGGTGGGGAGAGTCATGGGTCTAGCATTGTGGCATTCAGAGCTGGCATATGCTTAGATCCCTGGACAGGGTCAAACCAGGCTGAGTTCATTCCAGTTCATCCGACCTAAGTGTCTTGTCCTTGTTATGTGCCCTACCCCATTACCCCACCCCGTCTTCCTTCCTTTCTAATTAAGAGAGTTGAATGAGTAGAATTTTGAGGCCTCTCTGACTCCCCTCCTTATGGTGAGCTTTTGAGAGCCAGGGTTATGTCCTGATTGACTTTGTTCATCCAACCCCTCAGCATCCTGGAGCTGTGCAGGTTAACAAAATCAACAGCTGCCTACTGCTGCCCACCACCCACCCTTAAAACATTTTTTTTAACGTGTGTATGTCTTGCCTTCATGTAAGTGTACCACATGCATGTAATGCCCATGGAGGTCAGAAGAGGGTGTCAGATTGTCAGATCCCCTGGAACTGGAGTTATGGACGGTTGTTAGGTGCCATGTGGGTGCTGGGAATCGAGCCTGGGTCCTCTGCAAGAGCAGTTAGTGCTCTTAACTGCTGAGCCATCTCTCCAGCCCTAATATCCCTTTTATGAAACCTGTTTATTTAGAAGTAGAAACGGATCAGAATGTGGGGCTTTATCAAGCTTCTTCCCTATAGTGACTAGTTTTAGTCCCTTTCTTCTCCATTACTTCTTTACCAGACTTTCTAACACAGCACCACCTCTGCCTGCTGTTTCTCACTGCTGGGGTAGTGATGAGTGATGAGAGTGGATCTGTGGACGGGAAGGCTGGAGAGATGGCTAAGTCAGTATTATCCCCAGCACCTGCTGGCACATGCCTGTAACCCTGGAGCCTAAGGAGGGGTTGGGGAGGCCAGCCAGCTAGCTTCGCTGAACTGATGGGCTCCAGGTTCAGTGAGAGACACCGTCTCAAAAACACAAAGTGGAGTGCAATCAGAGAAGACAGTGTCAGCCTCCGGGCTCCATATGCATGTGCACTTACATGCACACACCAACATTAACATGTGTATGACACCATACATACAAGCGTGCCACTCACACAAAAAGGAAGAAGACATCTGGTGGTCCACTCACCAGCTCCTGTTAATAGCTGACTGTTACCAAGCTGAGCTGCCGTCACCTGGTGACCATGTTGGAGATACACGCCTTTTGAAGACTGACTCTGAGAGATCTTAACAACTTGAGTGTGCCTCATACCTTCTCCAAATCATGTACTGAGAGGAAGAAATAAATAATAGCCACCAAGTCAAGTTTCACAAATGATGACAAAGCAATTAGGTTCCTTTGTTCAGCTTTTTACATTGACTTAAAGGTCATCGTGAAAAGAAACGAGTCCGAGTTAGAACTGAAACATCAGGTGCGAGATCACTTAGTCCACTGAGTGTCCACTGCTGTTCCCATCTTTATACCCAGCCCTCTTGGGTTTGTGGTACCCAAAAAGCTGTCTGCCCTTAAGCACTACGGGGAGCTGAGGGAGAGGTGGGGAACACCGAGGAACTGACTGCAGATGCAGTGGGTAGTGAAGGGACCAGCAAACGGTGCTCATCGGAATACAGCTCAAGTGATAGATAACACAGCATCCGTCCCACGTGGAAGCAGCACCCCAGAGGTGAAACGGGAGACGAACTGATCACATGCAGCACCCTGGTCACATACACATTCTCTCCCAGGTTTCACTTCTCAGGGGGATGGACAGAGGCAGGCCAGTGTGTGTGATGGACAGCCGCATCTGGAATTCAGGAATCCTGGTCTCTTGCCCTGTACTGGTGAACACTTCACTTTTGAGTGAGTCACCTCCTATATCTCTAAAGCCTCGTCTTCTATACAGGCCCTGACTGTGGCTAATAAAACTGCACATCCTTCATGTCCTGGGGTGATTGACAGCTTGGTAAGTGCGGAATGAGGGTGCTGGTCAATGTGACGCAGGAGCCTGGGTTATTCCTGCTTCACCCGTCTGTCAGTCCAGCTTGGTACCTCTTCCACAAGTAGGAGAAACTGCATTTAACTAACTTAAATTTACTTGGCGGTAGTACTAACTTGGGAAAGCGAGTCATTTACAGCAGCAGTACAATGTATTATAACCAGGAGTCCCAGTAGGGCAGCTCCAGGAGCGCACTACTTAATCACCTCCAGAATGCCACCAGCTGTAAGACTGCTCCACTAAGAGAACAGATCTGCCCTTCTTCCTCATGGCCCCTCTGGGTTCTGTGATCTGGCCTCTCCCTCCGAGGGCTGATGCCTGATTTATTAATGGTTTTCACTGGAGCGTTCCTGTGCTCCAGGTCTTGTGGAGGTCACCAGGGGTCTTCTTGGTCCCCTGAGAGCACCCCACCCCACCCCGGGACTCTTCTCAGAGCCCTGGGGCTGTGAGTTCTGGAGAGAGGCAGGATGGTTGGTGTCAGTAGCCTGACACTGACACATTCATGTGGTAGATGTTTACTGAGCCCCATGTACACAGACCCCAGTGCTAGGTGCTGGGAACCTGCCACCTCAGGGTGCTTCTGAGCTTTGTCCATCCATAGGTGAATCACTTTGCTGTCTCTACAAAGCAGCGTCCATCACAGCACTGATGGCTGAGGGAGTACAGCTGGGTGGGGTCTACCCATTAAAGTGTCTCTGGTCAATTTAAAAGTTACCTTTTTGTGGGGTGTGGGTCATTCACAAATTGGAATATAAAATGACCTCACTTTCCATATCAGGAGAAGGGGTGGACAGTTTTCGTTTCTGCCCTTCCTAAAGCATCTGAAATAATGGATCATTGGTTCAGATGTTTTCCGTATGAAGCCTGTGTGTCCGTGAGGGAACAAATCCAATTAAAAGCTGCCTGTGCTAGCGTTAGGGTGCTTGGGAAGCAGGTGAAATCACCAGCATCATTTCTATCTGATTCTAAGTAAAAGAGAAAGTGTTGCAATAAAATCTCTCTGGCAGTGACCCGCCCTGCTGAAGCTTGATGGCTTTATTTTCCCTATGGGGAGTGGTCCGGCACCCGGCTCTCACCCTGGGGTAAATCTGATGGCGCTTTTAAGTTTTGGAGAGCCAGCCTCTGTGCTTTAAGCAGCTTTACCAACCACAGAGAACTGCCAGGTTTTCCCTATTATTTCTAGAAAAAAGGAGTTAAATTCAGGTCGGCAGTTGTGAAATGACCAAAATGGGCGTGTGTGTGTGTGTGTGTCTCCGCTTAAATCCAGGCCTCAGTGTAGTCTCACCTTAGGAAGCTCTGGTCCCTCTCTGTCTCCACAGAGTTGTCCAGCCTGGCTGGTGTCCTGTCCACTTGGAGCCTACACACTGGCTCTGCTGGGCTCAGCTTCCTCTACCTCACCAGCAGCCAGGTACCATGTCACAGCATGGAGCTACCATCCGGAAACTTCCTGTCCCGTTGGGATCAACCCAAGCCCTCACAGAGTCTGGCTGGCCCTCCCCAGCCTGCTCCATCCACCAGCCTTTCATCCTGCCCTGGAGCTGGGCCCTCCCCTTCTCTACCAGGCGGGTGCTCCCCCACCACTTTCTTATTTGAGTTCAGACAGACAGAAGTAGACTAATAAATGGAACCATGGGGACAGCGCCCAGGTCCCAGATCAGCAACATTTGGCCATGTCGGGTCTGGCCATGTTTCTCCCGGTCCTTTGTTTCCGTCTGGCTTTGCTTTTCTGTTGTTGGTACTGTAGTGTTTTAAAGCAAATCCCTGATGTCACGTTTCACTTTTGAGCACTTGTTTCTACCAAACAAGACCACTAGCTTTTGTAATCACAGTCCCCATTAGCACAGTTAACAGTGGCTCCTCCTGTGCCCTTCCTGTCCCAGCTCCCAGCTCCCTGGCTTCTGGAAATGCCCTTTGAGGCAGCCAGAGCCCACGGGGTAGTCTGACCCCACGACGGGGTAGTCTGACCCCACGACGGGGTAGTTTGGGTTTCTGTGCACCCCACGTTGCTCCTTCTGCCCTCTTTCCTCTTGCTGTGATCTCTTCCTTTCTCTCGATGTGATCTTCATTCTAACATGTTTTCTCTCCTTTTCCTGTGTTTTGTTCTCTAATTTAGTTGGTTCTTGTCCAGCTACCCCACTTCTGAGAACTGCTCTGTGGTGGTTTAGCTTTGAAGCATCTGCTTGTTGTTTCCATGATTTCTTTCAGCCCCATTTGACACTGTTGGGTCTGGATTTTATTAGCTTGCGATCACTTTTTCTTGGGGTAGACCACTGCCCTGTTGATTTTTGCCTTGTTGACTCTAGCAGCACTGAGTAAGGTGGGATGATCAGGACTCAGCCTTGTCCTTGTGTGGGGTGGGCCTTCCAGAAGTGCTAGTCCAACTTAAGCTCCCGTGGCAGTGGTTTGCTGCCTTGACTTGCTTTGGGCAGCTTGGACGCCCTGCCCTGCTCCCAGCAAGTGTCTCAGAGAAGGAACTGGTTTTCCAAGTGGAGTATTTGCTGGAGGATGTGGGCCTCAGCACAGCTGTGCTTGTTCCCAGCAGGACCTTGCCGAGTTGGGCGAGGTGTTCCTGTGCCCATAGTCAAGGTTCTCTGTCAATCAAGTAGGACCCTCTTGTACCTGAAGTGTTTCCTGGTGACTTTGGGGCCTGATTATTGATTCTCCTTTGTGTCCTCCTACCCAGCTCCACAACTGCCAACCCTCTGTGGTTCTGTGACAACCCCCACCCCACACCCTGGCCTTGCCTGGTTTTACAAAGATTTCATTCACTTCCTAAGTTGCTTTGTTTGGTTTCTAGGAGGAAACTTAAGGAGATTCCAGAATTGTGCTGACTTCATCCGATTATTACCTCACAGGCCTGTTACTCCCCTCTCCCTTTCGGCTCCTGACATGGTACACCTCACCCCTTGAGCTTTCTCTTCACCCTGGGCTTCTCTGGTCATGTGTCAGGACTGTCCTGTTCCATTCTGAGTCTCCGTCAGGCTACATAATGCCCAGCATGCAGGAAATGGACCGTAGCACCACCAGCCTGTTCCTTCCTTACCACTCTAGAACTGAGGCTTCCCAAACGTGCTTAAGTCTTTTCACTATGATTGTATTACCCAGAAGATAAAACTGTTTCCCTAAAAGGTATTTAAATTATAAAACACAAGGGGAAGCCTCCACTTAAGATACTAAATGTATAATGAACTACATACGGAATTGAGTATCTTCCAGACTTGAGGATCTGAGTCTACCTTCTCCCAGCAAAGAGGACAGATATCTTGCTCATTCTTTTATAGAGTTGTGTGTGTCTCTCTGTCTGTCTATACTCTGTTAAGGACAGATAGACTAGTAACTGGTATCTGAGATGGCATGATCTCTAACTTCATTCACAAGCATGGTGCTCATATTAGGGAGGCTGTGAGGTAGCAGGAAGGAAATGGACCTGAAGCCAGAAACAAAACCATTGTCTCCCTGTCTCTGACCTCCAGTATGTGAACGACCTACAGCCTGCCGCCGAGGAACAGATAGGCTTAGTCCCATCAGTAAATCAGGAAGTTGGGTCCCTTTTGGCTCTGAGTACTAAGATTCTTATAAGCTTAACTTTGTGCTAGTTTAAGACAAGTTCTAACCACCAAGTACAGGAGTCAGGAGATGAGTGCTTTCTGTGTTGGGGTCTCTGATGTAAATTCAGAACGGCAGTGACAGTAGACACTGAGAAACCCCACACTTGAGTTTAATTTTACAATTATCCATTTGCAAGTAGCCACTGAGTGTTTGCAGTTGATTCATGGTGGTGGTGTCATGGGGGATACAGTTGAGAGAGATTTCTTGGAGCAATACAGTTCTGAAAATAGACCAGGCATTTCTGAAAATTTTGAATTAACACTCACAAATTGGAATGGCCTAGGGTTTATATTTGAATAAGCTCGTGGCATATTGTTTATTTAGGCACAGTGATTCTTGCCCAGAGTAGAGAACTACGTGAGGAAGTATTGGGTTTCAGGTAATAAGGACGATAGCCCCACATATCGAGCACGAATTGTGTGCTAAAGCATGTTACATACATTGTTACTTGACCATGCTGTGATGAAAATATTATCATTCTCATTTCCTAGATGAAGAAACTGAGATGCAGGAAAATTCACCAGTGCCACCAGCTAGTGGCGAGCAAGGATGGTCACAGCGTAGTGAGAGAGCAGATGTTCTCACTGGGTGCTGGGGTGCTGGAGTCTGTTCTGAGCACCTTGCGTTTCTTAAGTCATTTAATCCCCAAACTCCCTGTCTGGTGGGTGCTCTTGTCTGTATCTTTTACCAATGAGAAGACTGAGATATGGAGAGGTTCTGTGACTTGGCCGCTGTCACAGCTATTTAAGGTCATCTCATGGCAGAGACTTGGACTTGGGAAGTCAGTGTCCAGGTTTTTACCTACTGGATCCTGTGGCCCATGTGATTGAAAGGTGCCCAAAGTCGTCTCTTCCAGCCATTTCCTTAGAAGTGACATTAGGAGCAAAAAGGATCTTAGGTAAAGAATATTTAAACTTGTTCTGTACATGACAGAAAGCATTGAGGTTCCAACCATGCCACCTGTAATCAGAAGCCCTTGTGCCATCCCTGAAGTCTGTATGTTGGGGGCCATTTGCAGAAAAGCTTCATTACAGCACAGTCAGAAGCATATTACAGAGGTGATGAGGCCCCTCAGGATGCCCGAGGTCACCAAGGAGGATGAGAGATTTCCAGCCCTGCTGGTCACCTCTGCCCACTGGAGCCTAGGTACCATGCAATAGTGCTTTCTTATTTAGGAACAGTACTCATGAACAAGAGGATTCCCTGGGGGACTGATGGTACAGGCCCATTCCTGTAGATTCTGATGAAAATTTGGAAATTCTGACAATGAGAGTGGACTAGGGAAAAGCAAAGCAGCACCTTTAAACATAAGGTAGCCCAAGACTTTGATCAGCCTGTGGACTCAGGATGAAGCCAGCAGCAAGCCGTAGGGGCCATCAGTGAAGGGAGGCCAGGGCGCCATAAGCAGGTCGGCACTGCTGCCTACCCTGTGGTTACTGAGCCGATTACCTAGAAGGTCTTTAGTAGTTTTTTCAACTTGAACAAATTTGAAAATAAGTAAATTGATCCATTAGCCTGTTACAGGAAGGTTCCCTCTGTTAGTACCTCCAAATCATCTCAGATAAGGTTGAGTAAGCCCACTGTCATAGATTTTTCAAGGTGATGTGTGGACCGGAAAGTGACCATTAACCAACTTGCTTTGTTTATGAGAGCCAGGCGTTTAATGCCACTGGCCCTGTGCTGGAAACGCACCCCACTGTGGTGTGTTTCAGTGTGGTGAAGCCATTAATCAGTTGAAAATGACCAGTTAGCAAGTGTTTCCTGGGCTGGAGGCTTTTGAATAATGTGTTCTTCAGTTAAAAACAGCACTTTAAGCAATTGTTTAAACCTAACCGTCTGGGAACAAGAGAAAGAGCTTCGTGAATAATTTAGCTTCAAAGGAAAAGATTAAGGAATCTGAACTTCTTCACCTTCCCAAACCTTTTTGACTTAAGTGAAAATACCTTCAAATGCTATAGATACAGATTAACAAAAGTTGTAACGCATGAGTGATGCACGCAGATTTAGACCCTTCAGTGTCTAAACCCTTTGTGGAGATAGGTATAGGCATGCAAGTAGGAGTCTAAAAAGAGCTGGGTGTGGAACTGCTGAAGGGCTGTGGGCTTCTGATGCAACGGGTAAGCATGCATTAGCATAGCGCCATGGGAGCGTTTGAAGCACCGTGGTATGTCCTTGCATGGAAAAGGACTCCATCAAAGCAGACCAGTTTGATCCCTTGTGCTTAAACATACTGCTTTCTGCCGTCTAAGCAGACCACCATCTTGTGAGGATTGCATGTCCTTGCTTCAAGGTTTAGAAAGAGTTTGGTGAGGCGTAAGTATCTGTGTCACACAAATGCCCACCCACCTCCTCCTCCTCTTGTTCCCACCATTGAAAGACTCACACAGTCTTGTGTTTGTGGTCCTGTCTGAGGTGGGGCCACAGTGATTTGCCCTCATGTCATTTACCATCTTGGACTAGAGAAATTAGCAAAGGCACGCATGGTCTGGGGTGCTGCTTTGTAACCCCTCATGCCACCTCTACCAGCAGGTGTGTGTTGGGCTACTCTATCAAGCACTACTAGAAGCATTTAACACTAATTACCTTATTTAATCCTGGCAGTCTTCTGAGCTGAGCTCAGCCACAGTCTCCAATTTATAGGTGAGAAACTGAGGCTCTGGGTGCTTAGTTTACTTATGCAAGATCACGTAGCCAGTGTTTTTAACCCTTTCAGTATCCATCCAATCACCTCAGTGATTCTCAGGTCAGAAATACTTAGGCTGGGCGAGTAATCCATATCATATAAGGTCCACTTGTTATTCACCATCCATTCTTGACCCCGGAAACAAAATGGAGCCCAGTCAAGAACATGAAGTGGGATAACAGGTGGAGCCGAAATGGCTGTGGTCAGTTTCCCAGACTCTCAGAGACCCTCTCACAAAGCCCATTTTTCTCCAGGTTGTCAGGGTAACGCATTTGGAAACATGGAGTGCACGTACTAACAGCAGCTAGGAGCCCATGCTTATATAACAAGGGGGAGGGGTGGTGGGGGTGGCAAGGGGGTTGGGGGGAACTATATAAAGCCACAGGGCTTGAGCTGATACTCATAACAATAGAAAAAATTGTTATGTTTCCTTATTAGGAGTAAATGGAAGTCTTTGTTTTAAAAAGACATCATTACATAGGGTACAATTCAGGTGTTGTCTTCCAAAGAGTGAGGTGGGAATGTCTGAGCCGTTTGCCAGTGAGAAGCCATGTTCTACAGCAGGGTGGACAGCTGAGGGGAGGCAGCGGGATGGAGCCTTGGCCCTGACTGCATTTCCAGCCTAAATACTTTCAACGACACAGGAATCACAATCGTTCCCATCTTGTGCTGCTGCTGGGGGCTTTAAACAATTTCATGTTTAAGATAGTGGGCCTCCCATTTTGAGCTAGTCACACTTGAAAAATAGCCCTTGAAATTATGTGAACTTAATTTCTGGCCATTTTGTTTCAGAAACACTAACCTCAGGGGGTCTTTGTTCTCTACACTAAAACTTAATCTATTTGGAAAATTCCATTTACTCTGTGTAGAAATTGACTGGCCATGGTTCCTGTGAATGATATGGTTGCTATTATCCCTGAACACTGTAAAAATGAACTTTGAAACAGCTGGGTAGGACCCAAACAGAAGTGATGCATGGCCTGGAGATGGCTGAGTGGAGCATTTAGTCTTTGATGTTTTACTGGACATTGTGACTCAGGTTTTAGAAATATATGTTCAGCTTTTTGAAGTTTTATTTTGGGATTAGAAACTTTCTTGCAAACCAAAATAGATGAATCAAGTGTGTTTGAATCAATGCTGAAATGTTACCCACATCTGCAGAATGAAAATCATTAGCCAGTTACTTGAAATCCAGATAAGATGAAGCTCTCTTGCTGTGGCTATCGTCCAGCTCTTCCCCCTCCCTGACGCTGAAGGAAAGGGTGCTCAGTCTTATAAAAAGACATTTAACGCCATTACTATTTTATCCCAACCATTTTCTCAGAAAATACCAAAGCTGGTATTAATTGAGCGTGGGCTAGCACCCCACCTGGATTGATTTGAACATGTCCAAGCATACACTTTAAGCGCAAACTCATTATTCCCCCAGAGTATGTGCTTGAAAATAGATCAACATTTTTCAAAACCTTGTGGCATAATTTCAATAGTATTTAAACTATGACCAGAATTTATTGTTGGAAAGGCAAAGTAGATAAGAATATCTTACTGCTATGAAAAAATTACAATGGAAACTCTTTCATATGCGGCTGTAAGAGGCTCTTAAATCTGCCTCATGGAAGAGTGTATGGATTTGTGATGCTTCTTGGAGTCACATTTTAAAAGGTCTAGATCTTGGACTGACGTGTGGGAAGGAAAAAATCATTCAGAAAGGTCTGGGTTCTAATCCCGCATTGCCGTCAATCAGTTTGCTTGAGGTGCTTTCCTCATTGCTGTGACCAAGCAGCTCACGGGAGACGGCTTCTTTGGGCCTGCAGTTTAAGGGTGTGGTCTGTCATGGTGACAGGAGTGTGAGGCAGCTGGTCACATCGCATTTCTGTCAGGAAGTGGAAAGGGGCAAATGTCACTGCTCAACTTTCTTCCTTTTGTTGAGCCTGGGACCCCAGGGCCTGGGCTGCTGCCGCCACATAGTGGCTCTTCCCTCCTTAGTTAAACCTCTCTGGGAAAGGCCCTTACACAGACTGAGGCCTCCGTGGTGATTCCAAATCCAATCAAGCTGACAGTGAAGCGTAGCTAGAAGGCTTTTGCACTGTAAGCCAGCCTCTCCTCAGAGTGAAAGTTCTGGGCTCCATAGCACGGCTGTTTCCAGCCCCAGCCTTGTGTAAGTCCTTTGGGGCCTATTACTATGATCTTAGATCTGACAGCTCACAGATTCACTAAAGTGCCATCACCTTTCTTACAGAGAAAGTAGGGCTAAGGTGGCCTGCCAAATGCCACCCTCACAGAACGGGAGCTGTTATAGTTTGTCTTCAATTGCTGTGACAAAACACTCCGACCCATACCAACTTGGGGAGGAAGGAATTTATTCTGCTTACGTCTCCCAGGTCACCGTTCATCAGGAACCCAAGGTAGGAGCTCAGGGCAGGAACCTGGAGGCAGGAGCTGGAGCATAGGCCATGGAGGAACACTGCTTACTGACTTTCTCCCCTGGTCCATGCGCAACCTGCTTTCTAATAGAACATAGGCCCACCTGCCGGGGCAGGGGGGGCACGGGGCACCGCCCACGGTGGGCTGGGCCTTCCCACATCACTCAGCAATCAAGGAAATACCTCACAGATGTGACCACAGGCCAGCCCAATAGAGGTAGTTCCCCAATTGAGGCTCCCTCTACCCAGGTGTCTCAAGTTTCAACCAAAGCTCTCTGGCACAGAAGCAGAGTCCTTTCAAGCTGAACTAGTGGGTCCCGGTGGCCTTGAACCAAACCCATCCCAAGTGTGGAGGGACTATGGTGTACACAGCTTCCAACACCACCAGCAGCTAGTTAATAAAAGCGCAAGTCCTGTCATGTGCCCTGCTGCCTTCATTAGGGCTTGAAACATGGAGGCCAGTGGCCAGTAATTATTCACAGTGGAGATCTGGGAGAAGCCCTGTTTTCCAGAGCTGTCAGCAAGCCCTTAGAACCTTCATGGAGATGATGAAAAGTCGGAGTCATGCTAATCACGTGCTTTACATTGTTGCACCAGTAATCTACTGGCTGTTTTGAACTCCACAAAGAAAACCCTTTGAATTAAGTCTGGGAACTCTCAGAGCACTTCAGGCTGGGGAGAAACGCTGCTCCGTGGTTGTACTCAGGGCCACCAGCCGGCTGCTTCTGTTCTTCGCCTCTGAATGAGGTCTCCTTATGTAGGCATGAGCCTGCCATCTAGCATGTGTGGGTTTAAGTGTCAAGCCTGACCCAGTGGGCAAAGCCTCCCTCAAGGTGATGGGCCAGAGATGTGGTTAACAAGATGACTCTCCTTGCTGTGGTATTCATTCAGATGGAAGGCAGACTTTAGAGCACCATCCCTGTCCCCTGAACTGTGACAGGAGTGACTCTGTGCATGATTAGTCTGGTGTCAAGTCTGAACCCCGCATGCCCCTTCCAGGAGGTCACTGCCCTGCCTCTCCACAGCCTCTACGCTTGGTAGTTTTACCAAATATTTAACCTCAATGTGTCCCACTGTCACTCTTCCATTAGCTCATCAGTCAAGAATAATAGAGCTCTCCTCACTCAGGACCTCCTGTTTGCATGTTGGGTGACAGTGTCCTGTGTCATCCTTCTTGCAGTCCTCTCTCACATTGTTGGGAAGGGAAGCTTTGCACGCCTTGTTCCCTAAAGTGTGACTGGTTGAGTTCTTCTCGCACCATCCGTCATTCCCTCATCATTAGCCACATTGCTGCCCAGTCTGTTTTTATCAAAGGGAGTGACATCTATCTCACAAGTGATCTGTTTTAACAGTTCCAGGCAGGCAACATGAACACCATTGCCTCATTGACTCACTGTACTGAGTCATAGCAGCCTTCAGGCGACTGGAGGACCTGAGCAAGAGAGTGTCTGTCCGTCATTATGAGCCATGGCCCTGACTCTAGACAGCCTGCTCTGCCCACTGGAGGATCCCCCATACTGGAGGATCCCATGTGCATGTGCACACACCCCCTGTGTCACATCATGTGTCTATGGTGGTGTGGGAGTCATCGATGGAGGGATACATGCAGGGGAACCCGAGCAGGGCTTCTGAGAGTTCAGAAGTGAAGGGCTTGGCTTGTAATCCTGGCTTCCACTTCTAACGCTGTTGGTATTTAGTGGATAAACTCAATTTCTTCCCCTATTCTGAGTTCCTCCAGTAAAGATGTGTTAGATATGGACTTAGATCACCCATGCCCTCTGAACATCCTACTCAGCCACATTAGGGCAGGTCACACAGCCACAGTAAGTGTATGTTTGTGAACTCCAATGGGCAGTGTGCCTCCTGTAAATTCTGTGGATTGAAACTTCTGTTTCCTGGGTTCTCATTAAACTTTCGTCCTCAGTCTTCAGATTTGGTTGTGCTGGTTCTTTTCTGACCACAAGTTCCTTCAGAAATTTCCAGTGATAGACTCCCCCCCCACCAGATTACCAGAGGCAGTGTGTTTTACCTGTACTTGGGATAATCCTTTTAGAAATACTGATTTACTAAAATTTGTCAAGTGTAATAGATTCCAGTTACTCCCAAGGGTTGAGAAATGGAGTGTTATGATTAGCAGAATTTTCTACAATAATTATCATGCGTACCATTCAGGGATGGGCAGTCCTCAGAGATTAACAGTCTTCAGAGTTGTATAACTGCTTCTTTGTGCATATAGTAAGCTCTTAGGAAATGCATGGTGAACTGGCCAGAGTTAGAAGAACCATAGAGATAATCTGATCCAAAGAAGAGGAAGCTGAAGACAGGAGGACCAGGTCTTTGCCTGCTGTGGCAGAGTGCACGAAGAGCCAGGATGTCATCCATCAGCTATGCACAGGGTGTGTCTGTGTATCTCTGGTGTGGGTGCACATGCATATGTGACACACTGGGAAATGTGGCGTCTCTTTTCCTGTGTTAGCTTGTGTGTTCTTCAGAGCCAGCCTCTGGAAGGAGATGCTGTGACTGTTCTCATCTCAGGTTGATGGCCAGTGGCTTACCCCCGTGATGAAGCTAGAACTTGGGTCCAGCAGCTGTACACCCAGTCTCACAGTCTATAGTGCTACCTCCTGGGATAGGAGTGTGAAAAGGACTGCAGGCCTAAATATGTCAAAGTCGTTGCCTGTATTCAAATGCATATGGCACCCATGTAGTCTGTGGGCAGATACAGGGCCAGAAGAGCTTTGCAGTGTGAGGTTGTCCTGCAGAGACTTTGCTGTGGGCAGAGCCTCACATGGGGAGTCTGCATGTCTTTCCAAGCCATCAGTGCATCCCATGGCCAGTCACAGACTCAGACAGGAAGATATTGATTGTGAAGCCCAGCTTTGTGCTGACTTCTCAGGACTGCATCTCCACAGGCACATTGTAACCCCACTGCCCCTCGTCTAATCCCCAGCCATAGTGGAGCTGGTGTCCCCAGCCCTGCTGCAGCAGGAGAGCAGAGCACGCCGGCTTCTTACCCCATGCTCCAAAGGGGATTCTGGCTCTTGTCCTATTAAAACTGTAATTGAGCACAGAGAATCCAACATTTCAAATGTGTTTTATTTTGTTTTGTGTTTTGAGATAGGATCTCTCCTGTACTTCAACTGGCCTGGAGCATACTATGTAGACCACACCTGGCTCCAAGTGGTTTTTGGTTTGGTTTGGTTTTTGGTGTTTGCTGTATAGATCAGGCTGACCTCCATCTCACAGAGATGGATAGGCTTGCCTCTGCCTCCCAAGTGCTGGGATTAAAGGTGTATGCCACTTCACCCAGCTCCAAGTGTTTTTTTAAATCCACTTTTTTTTTTTTTTTTTTTGGTTTTTTTGAAAAAGGGTCCCCTTTTCCCCCCCCCTACCCTGGACCTCACTATGTAGACCAGGCGGGCCTTGAACTCACAGAGATCCGCCTGCCTCTGCCTCCCGAGTGCTGGGATTAAAGGTGTGCGCCACCACGCCCGGCTTAAAATCCACTTTTTAAAAATATTTATTATTTTTATTTTGTATATATGAGTGAATTGCCTACATGTATGTAAGTGCATCCGTGTCATGCAGTGCCCGCAGAGGTCAGAAGAGGGCATCAGATTTCCCTGGACCTGGAGCTAAGGACCATTGTTAGCAGCCGTGTGGATGCTGGGATTCAAATCCAGGTCCTCTGTGAGAACAGCAGTGCTCTTAACTGCTGAGCCATCTCTCTAGCCCCTGGAATCCACTTTTTGAGGTCTGAGTTGCACGGCATGCACCCATGTTACATGCTTTATGATCAGGAATGTGCACCACTCGGTGTGTTTTGACAAGTGTGTATGTAAAAATCACCCCAAACGAGAGCATTTTATCACTAAGAGATTCTTCATGGGCTTTTCCAGCCACCTGCCCCTCTCAGGCTCTGCTCTGCCTCTGTCACTTTAAGTTAGATGCATCTTTGGGAGTTCTATGTACCACGAATGGGCACGTCCTTTGTACGTGGCTGGTTCTGTTCAGCGTTGGTTTTTGAGATTCATCTAAGTTATTTGTGTGCTGTTTGTTCTTTTTCATTACAGAATAGTATTCTGCTGATTGAATATAACAATGTTTCATCTGTACATTTGTTTATTCTGGGTTCAGAGTATTAGAAATAAAACTGCTATAAGCATTTATGTACAAGCGTCTGTGTACACGTAAGATGTTATTTTGCTTGGGCAAATGCCCACGAGCAGAACTGTGGAGCCATATGTACATTTACCTGTGTGAGGAACTTCCACATGGCTTTCCAGAGTGGCTTTGCCGTTTGGTGGTCGCAGCGGCAGCCCAGGCGGTGTCCGCCTGCTCCGCACCCTCACCACACCTGATACTGTCAGTCTTCTAGCCATCCTCCTGTGTGGTAGTTTGTATTTCCCTTTGACTCTTGCTCTTCAGGTGCTGACTGCCCGCAGCTTGGCCTGTCCTCCTTGGTGGGGCATTATTAATCAGGTGTTGAATTTAAGGGTTTTTTTTTTTTTTTTTGGTACTCCACAGGGTGATCATTTGGTTCTAAGTGCACAGTTCAGGAGCAGTGAGTGTGTTTACACTGGTGTGCAGCCAGCACCACCACCGTCTCCAGAGCGCTTTGTCTTGCACAATGGGAACTCAGGCCCATTCAGTTAAAATTCCCATTCCCTTCTCCCGATTCCTGGCCGCTCCCTTCTCTCTTCTGGTGCCTCATAGAAGTTCAATTAGTGTTTGTCTGACTTATTTCACTTAGCTTAATGTCCTCAGGGTTCATCCATGTCATGTGTCAGAATTGCTTTCCTGCTTAAAACACAGTGAGATTCCTCTGTGTGTGGTGTATGCATGTGTGTGTATCTGTGTATGCATGTGTGTGTGTCTATGTGTATGTGGGTGTGGGGGCGTGTGTGTGTGTGCACGTGTGTGTATGTGGGGGGGTGGGGGGGTGCATGTGTAGAGAGCCACAGTGCTGGGCATTGAGCCCAGGGCCTTGTATCTTATATATATGGGCCAAGTGCTTGACCACTGAGCTATACCCCCAGTCCTGTGGTTCATTTTGTTTTGTTTTTCTTTTTTTCTTTTTTTGAGACAGAGTCTCACTGTGTAACCCTGGCTGTCCAGACATTCACTGTGTGAACCAGGTTGGCCTTGAACTCACAGTTCAGGTTGGCTGCCACTGCCTGTGAATTAAAGGTGTACGCTACCATGGCTGACTGTGGTTGAGTTTTGAATGTTTATCCAGCCTTCTTCTCTGGAATGTACTTGATCATGTCTGCCTGACTTGGGAGCACTGCCCGAGGTGGGTCGTTTCTCTCTAATATTTTGGGCTTTCTTACCCTTCTTAAGAACTCATGTGTAGCTGCTAGTTTCCCAGGTGTCTGACTGCCGAGAGCCTTCAGGGGTGTGTCCTTTTCTCTCCTCCATTCTCCTCTTCCCAGCAGCTGTTGAGATGGACAGCTTGCTTGCCCTGGAGGTTTTTCTTTTAAATTCTAATAAAATTGTCCTAAAGCTTTAAAAAAAAGAAACAAGCCTCTCACATACACATGGGATTATTTAGACTTTTTTGTCTTGGGTCTGTCACATGACTGTTATCTTTCAAAGAAGTCCCTTTCCGCTAAGTTGTCAAGTTTATTGACATGAAGTATTTCCTAATACCCTCCTGATTCTCCTGACATCCTTAGAGGCTGAGTGATGTCCCCACCTTCATTCCTGACATTGGTAAATGTTACATCTCTTACTTTTCTTCCCAGGTGAGTCTTGCTAGTGACATCTCGATTTCACCGAGTTTCCTTCCATCACGGCTGTCACTATTTAATATTTTATTTATTATTTTTATTTTATGTGTATGTATGTGTTGCCTGCATGTAGGTAAGTGCACCCGTGTTGTGAAATGCCCATGGAGGACAGAAGAGGCTGTTGGCTCCCCTGGGACTAGAGTTATGGACAGTTGTTAGCTGCCATGTGGGTGCTGGGATTTGAACCTGGGTCTTCTGCAAGAACAGCCAGTGTTTTTAACCACTGAGCCATCTCTCCAGCCCCAGCTGTCCCTATTTTTATGCCAGTCTAACGTGTTGATTCACATACACAGCTGCTTTCTGCGTCTCTGGTTTTCTTTGCTCTCCTTATTCTGACTCTTAGATGTTCAGTGCCCAAGGCTTCTTTTTTCTTACACAAGCTTTTGACAACTATCAGTTCTCCCTTAAACATGGCTTTACCTGCATCCCATAGTTTTGATTTTTTTTTTTTATATCATGTAGTTCAAGATTATTATTTCCCTTGTGATTTCCTCTTTGGTCTGTACATAGGCATGTACTGTCTTTTCAAATATCCAAGAGGGAATTCCTGATGTGTCTTTGTTATTGATTTTTAACTTCAGCTGTGGTCAGAGAACATATTTTATGTGATCCTGATGGTCTGTCTTGGTAGATGTTCCATGTGTCCTAACAGAGGCCGTATGTATCATGTAGGTCAAGACTGTTCAAGCAGAGGAAACTCTCACAGCTCTTCTGTGCCCGTCCTCCATCACCAAGAGGCCTGCTGTTGGCTGTTTCTAGGGATGTCTGTATTTTGTCATCTAGATTAGGGCTTCTTAAACTTTATGACCCCTTTCTCTTGAGAAATTTTTGTAAGACCCAGAGCATATAACAATACAAAATTGTTATATACATCAAGCATTTACTCATTAAAAAAAATCCCAAGTTTATTTTAAAATAATTCTTTGGTATACATATAATTTTGTCGTTTATTAACAATGAAGCCACATTTGCATATCCATACAATGGATGTGCTTGCTTATTTTTGGAGAAAGAATTTGATCTTGACAGAATGTAAGGTGCTGCGGGGCACTGAGCATCTTCATTTTTCAGAGCCGATTATTTTGGTTTTATAACCTTCAGTACTGAGAATGCCTCCTCTCATAAAAACCTAGTACAAAATAAGTGAAAATAATTGGGGCCATTTCAGAAATTGTTGGAAACGCCATCCTAATCCCAAACAAAATTCATTTAATTTTTTTTAATGAAACTCAGGTCAGCAACTCAAGCAACAGTCTTTATTCTAACACAGTCCAGCCCCAGGAGCACTGATTTGACACACACTGAGGACTGGAAGTAGGGAGACACTGTCTTTGTTCCCCATGATTAAACCATTTTGTTTCTCTATGAGCAGAAAGCTGTGCATGCAGTGACAACACTGCCCTGCATGGCATGCAGCAGTCCTGAGTCTGATCAAAGGGATCTCAGGTAGAATTTGTTGCTTCTGCATGCTGTGCAAAGTGCACATTTTATGTTCAGAGCCTAGGCTGCAGTGAAGTCACGTGATGCGCCACAGGCAGTTACTGCCGGAAACACCTCAGAATTTGATCTTAAATTCATTTTTACTATTATGCATTCAGAAACATCTTATAGCTGCCAGCCACTTGCAACCCAACAGTTTAAGAAGTTGGGCTCTGGGAATGGAGCAGTGGCTCACCACTTAAGAACAGATACTAACTACTCTTCTAGAGGACCTGAATTCCCAGGTCAGGCAGCTTACAACCACCACTCCAGCTCCAGGGGATTCAACACCTCTGGCCTCTAGTAACGCTTGCACTCATGTGTACATACCCACGTACACATAACAAGAAATAATAAATCTTTTTTAGAAAGTTGTGTCTCCACAGAATTTGTGACATCAGGTGCAAGGCCCGTGCAAGCCCAAGCCTGACGGAAACTCCATACGAATGGGGAAGGTAGGCGAGAAGCCCTAGCCCTAGCCAAGGAGCTGTTGGCAATTGACAGCTGCTGGGAGAGGGAGGTTGCATTTTCTTTAATGTGTGACACCCCGCAGATTGACCAGACTCCACCGGATGGACCCACACCCAAGAGCATGGGGAACACAGATCAGAGTTCGAAAGGCCTATGAAAAAGTAAAAGGATAGAAGACGTGTATTGGGCAGGAACAGTAGGATCGCGATGGGGCTGAATCATCAAAGTGCAGGGCACAAAAGTCTCAAGGAACCAAAGAATGTTTCTTAATAATTGGGTAAAAAAGTTGATTTCTGGATGAATTCATCCTCGGGTTTTTTTCTTTTTTAAAAAAAAAAAAAAAAACCTTCCTGAAGATTCCCCTTGCTTATACATGACACTTCCCCTGTTCTCTGGGCAGAGGGTTTGTTTGGAATGGGTTGCCATGAGGTGTAGCAACATGGGTGGTCAAATTGATGGACCTCATTTCTCTTCTGATGTGTAATTTAAGAGTTCATGCAAGGATGGGAAAGACTGCCACAGATTTCTGAGCTTAGGGAGCCCGGAGTTGAAAGTTTGTCGAGGCCACCTGTAGCGTTTGCTTGGCACTACAAGCATCATCCGCCTGTGTCAGGTGGAGTCCTGGGTTTGGCTCCACCGAGAACTCTGTGTGCTGGTGCAGTGTTTGGCTCCTTTTGAAACCTGCAGAGAGGCTGTGCACATGCGGCCAGTGCCAGCGCCACTTCCTCCCGAGCTCCTGAGCTCCTCCTGCAGCAAGCTCCCAGACACACGTTTCCAACCAGTCGGCTGCTGAGTAATTGATCATTGCAGTCCCGTCCTCCTGGTCTTGCTGATCTAAACCCCACCCCCCCATGCCAATCCATTTCTCCTCCTTCAGCATCTCCAAGTAGAGGCACAGAAGCATCTTTCGAACGGTGCAAAAGAACGGCTTGTCTAGAATACAAAGAAAAGCCCAGGACAATTTACAAATCAGCAAAACCCTTTTGCATTCCACCCCTTTAACAGGTGTTTCTGAGCTTAGTTATTCACGAGTTACCTATAAGGTTTTTATCATAACCTTTTATCAGCCAATCTGTTATTTGTATAATATTTTTCTTCAAATAAACTCACTTTTAAAACTAAGCCTCTGTGCTTACATAGTTGAGCAGTGGAATTTATGGGGTCTCTGGTTTTAGTTGCTGCTCATTGGTTTTTCTATCTGTGTAGATGTAATGAAAAATGTTCATCCAGGTGTTGTCTAAAATCCACTCATGTTTCTGTAACATTTTCAAGGCTGGTCATCCAGGGCACATGTGAATTTGAAAGTGAACTTAAAGGGAAGTTGACTAGCACTTGGCATGGTTTGAGAGAGGCTCTGCACCTGCAGCTTGGAGGTACCAGGATGCTTTAAGGAGGAGAGGCAGGCTCGGTAGTAGGGCATATGCTTAGCATGCGCAAGGCTCTGGGTTCCACCTCCAGCATAGCAAAGGGGCAGGAGGATAAGAAGTTGGAGAACCAGACAGGGTGCATGTATCTCAGGAAGACCGAGCCTTCCGTTATGATTCTACCATTCTGTTTGAATGGTATGGCTTTCTAAACAAAGCCATAGCCACTGCCAACTCTAGGGAACTTCTGATGGAGGAGTGCTGTTTAATTAAGAAGCAGGATACGTAAAGTCCCGTTACTAGTTGAGAGCACTCGATCACCTTTGCCTTTGGTGTCCTACACTTGACCTGGAAGGAGACTGTCAGGGAACCACCTGGGACTTGGGCAGTACCATGTGCTGGGTCCAATGGGCAGAGGCTTTGTGGGCTTCCCCCAGCACGAAAGGAAGGCCTGAGTACTGGCAGCCAGGGAGACAACTAGGACAGATGGACAGGATGTGTGGAGAGGGCTCCTGGCAGTTTTGATGACCCAGTGCAGCCAGTTCCTGGTAACTTCACAGGTAGGTGGGACTATTGCCCTGACCTTACTTCCTACCTCCCACATGTCCTGTCAAGGCCTCCCTTAGACCAAACCCAGCCAGAAGGCAGAGCGCAGAGAAGCCCATGGGTATGGTCTACATGGCATAGCCTGTCAGGGCCCAGCCTCCCAAGGAGATGGTGGTCTTGGCCAGGCTTGGAGTCGGGGGCTGTCAAGAAAGTGAACAGGAAGCAGCTACTGCTGCCTTTCTGCATTGGGGGCAAGGCAGAAGTCAGTGGTCACAGCTGACTCCTACCACTAGTCCATGTGCCCTTACCCTAAGCTGCCAAACCTCTGCTGGATGGTGGCATGCAGGGGACAGTCATCACTGTAGGCCTGGAGTCCTTAGCCAGATCTCAGGATCCTTGGCCATGCCTGCTGTTGCCCAGACCCCACTGGAGACCAGAGGGCCAAGTCTAGTTCCTACCCCTGTATACACCAGCCTCCTGAGCACAGTGCAGGACAGAGAGGGGCAAATGAGGATTCCCACACAGATCCTTGCTTGAAACCAGGTCTGTTCACTCTAGTAGACCTCTCTCCTAAGCTGTGTTTCAGGATCTTGCCAAAGTGAGCAGCCTGTCCTCTCCCAAAGGCCTTGGGAGGGGAATAGTGAAAGTGGCTCTCGTTACTAACAAGAGTGGAGTTGGGTGTTAGCACAGAGCCTAAGAGAGCTCCCTGTTCTCACAATGTTCTTCGAGCTGTGGTCGAGTTGCTGAGGCTTTGTAGTCCTCTGCTCTGAACAAAAGCTCTCAGCTTTGTCTGTAGAGGATGGTAGTGTTCACATGTAAAAGGAGCAGCTGATGCTAACTGCTTACTTTGAGCTGAAAGGTTTCTGTGTTGCATTATTTCTGGCAGTTCTCAGGACCTTATGAAGAAGATACTTTGTTCTTATTTGTGAGGTGCAAAGACAAAGCTGGAGAGGCCTAAGATGAGGGCAGAGGGGGCGCCACATCCCCTCCTTTCCTAAGACTGTGCCTGTCTCCAGTGGTCATTTATCAGGTGTCTGGTGGACTTTACCTTCTATCATGGTGGTCTGCTTCTAGTGACCTAGATAGCATTAAGCAGCCAGATGTGCGGACAGGTTTTGGTGTGTATTGTGAAGTTGAGTAGTTTTTATCTGGGGGCCATGGAGAATGTTCCGTTTAGTGAAGACCTACAAGGGTTTGGCCTAGGAGGAGCAGTGGAAATTCACTGAGATGGGAAAGACCTGGCCAGGGAATGTCTGGGCTGACTCCTGCCAGTGCTGTGTCCTGCACAGCCAGCTGCCCGTTATTCATGCCGTCTAGAAGGGGAGGGAAGGCACAGTCTTCCCGGGCTGTGCTCGCTGTTGGATGGCACTTCCTGGCTTAGAGCATTTGACTATAGAAAAAGCAGTTACAAGGCTAGGTTCAGTTTACTCTGTTCTTTTCATCTTGATCCAGTGTGCTTAAATCAGCTCAGTTCACCAAACGTTTATTGAGCATGTTTTATGTAGAGAGATACCCCAGGGGCTAGAGATGGGGGCCTTGGACTCTCTCTTGAAAGAGATTTCTGCTGAGCGAAAACATCACAAAGTGACTATCATACAAACAGCTCGTTTTCCATTTCCTAGAGCTCATTGATGCCTTGGGACAGCCAGTGCATTTGCCTTTTTGTTCTGACAGAACCAATTATACGTTCAGGGATGGTGATCGCTCAGAACGCCACTTCACAATGTATGTTCTCAGGGTCAATAAAATACCACACAGAGATAACATCTTGTCTGTATGGGTGCAGCTAACTGACTTACAGGAACTGGTTGCCACCCCAGAACCTTCCCCAGAAGAGCCAGAGGTGAGCAGGCTGGTGTGCACATGACCAGTCCTCAGCTGTGACTGGGGACAAGAGGGGACGTGCTAGGATTGGGAGGGTGTATGTTGTCCCCGGGGCCAGCCTTCTCCTGGGCTGAACTGTCCGGTCCCTTTCACCACCCTGAGCCATCCAAGAGGCAAGTGTCTTTCACCAGATCCCCCAGAAACGCAGTAGCTGTTATGAGTGTTTTGGCGAGGAGGGGAGGGTTTTGTTGTTTCCCTCCCTCTTCTGAACACGTGAGGGTTTGCTGAGAAGGTAGTCGAATTACTTTTTCCACAGCTTAATTCATCGCCTGCAGGTTGGGAACCACAAGATATCTGAATAAATTCGCAAAGCAAGAACAGAAATTGAGGCAAGCACTGCCTTTTAGCTATAAAATGAAGCGCAGAGCAGGTTCCCCCTCTTTCAGCCCGTCTGCTGCCAGCTGACTTTACACTAAATCACAAACCCACATCCTAGAAGTTACAGAAACTTGCCATAGTTGTTGGCTCCTCTGGATCCAGCCCTCCATTGTGAAGGAAAGTGACTTACAAGCAGGACTAGAACCCCGAGCGACAGGCCACCCTAGAAAGCTCCACAGTGGCCATCCAGTCCCTGCAGTCAGTAAAGCCCTGGATGAACAGAAAAAGGGAAGATCATCAGTTGACTTCATTTTGTTACTAGGTTTTTAGAAACTTTCCCAGTTGCTTTGTAACCACAGGGTCCTCACAGACCTATCAGGGATAGGAAGCAGTTTGATGTATAAGAAGCCCTTGAAGAGGCTTCCAGGGACATGGTTCTGGGTTCAGTTTACCCCTTAACCAGGCAGTCGCCTCGGCCAAGTTGTGGAATTTTTTTCTGTCCTTTGGCTAGCAGGAGTTTTGCCTTACCCCTTGCTTCTCAGAGTTGGTGAGAGTGAAGGAGGTAGATGGCAGAAGGCTTTGAAAACAGAGCTGGGCTGTTCTCAGCCAGCCATCTCCCACAGATGCACCTGTGAGAGCCTGCCTCAGACTGTCCTCTGTCCACCTCCACTGCCAGGGCTGGCTGCTGCTGGGACTCCATCCTGACTACCTGACACCACCCCTGGATGGTGGTCACTATCTACAGCTGCAGCCTTTGGTGAAGATTCGTTAATGCATAGCATAGGAATAGTTTGCAGAGTTCCTTCTTGGCTCTAAGTCACTCCAAGAGGCACGTAAGGATTGTCCTTTCCTCGTGGTATTTGCACTGTTTGGTTTATGAAATGCCCAGGAATCCAAGAGGCTGCTGGCCGACAGACAGCAGAGAGCTGCCAGGCCTGGCTGGTTTCAGTGTGTGCTGGTCTCTGAGCAGTTCTTGGGGATGGAGGAACGCTTTGCCTGCTTGTCCAAGCGCTCCAGTCTCCGATCATTACTTCTGCCCCTGCTTTTTGGCATAAGTTTAGAAGCACTAAACAGAGTTTAGAAGCACTAAACTCTGTTCATTTCTTGAGAGAACAGCCGGACATCCTGCACAGCCATGGTGCAGACATTTTGTGAATGCTGACACGAGCGAGTTTGACCTGCGCTTCCAGTCTCCTTCAGCATTGGTAGCTGTCGATCCTGCCAGCCTCATTCCCATCTAGTAATTAGACAGCCCCCATCTGTTCTACCCACTGTCAGAGGCCAGGCAGACTCAGCAGCATGGACAGGCGAAGAGGGAAGTCCTCAGTCACTTTCAGATCTTGCAAATGGCTCCCTTCATGATCACTACTGGGCTTTACCCTCTCCCCGAAAGGTGGTTTATTAGTATATGCATCCCCAACTCTGAGGTTGTGTATGGGTGGAGATGGAACAGCATGTATTTTACACACTGTGTGGGGTAAATGCTATTTAAATCTGGCTGGAGCTGCTAAGCATCACACTATCATGAGATCATTGGCTTGGGGCCAGATTTGAGTGTGGTTTGTTGGTGGGTTTTTCCCCTCTCTTTTGAGGAGGGGTCAGACAGAGAGCTAAACCATCTGTCCAATATATTATTTTAAGTCTTTAATAACAAATAGTTTGCAATGGATCTTAACATGTAGAGTAAAAAAATGAATGTTTTGCAAAAAGCGTTATCTTGAGACACGTCTTCCACATTCCCTGTTGTCATCTTTGGTATCGTCATCCCAATTTGGTAGTGCCCGTCTTTGTTCTGCTGTTTGTGGAATTAATTAGTTCATTAAAAGCTGTGTTTTAAAACTGGTATGTCAGTACAATGAGCTTCTTTTGAAGGCTCTTGTTTCCAAGAGGCGCTGGGTTTCTATGAGAACAGAGGCAGGAATTCTGTGGACACACGTTACCCACCAGACTTGAAAGTCTCTGCTGTCTTTGAGGTGTGTTTTGTAGCACGCTCTGTCTGCTGTTATGAGTGATTTTCAGTGGCTGATGTAGTGACCTCGGCCATGCCTAGCACCTTCATCTGTAGAGAACTTTGCATCCGTTGCATAATGGCCTGGTTTGGGTCCATGTGGCAATCTCTTAATGCATTGTCTACCTGTTCAGCAGGTATTTAAGAAATACCAGGCACTGTGGCAAGATGCTGGGATTCTGCACCTTGGAAGAGGATGGTCACATGATCCTAGAGAATCCTGGGGCAAAGCAAGGCTCTAAAGAAATACTCGCTCCAATTGTGTGATGACAGATGTACAGAAGTCACAAAGGGAATTGGACAGTCCATGTGAGGTGCATGTGCTACAGATGTGGGCAGAGAGGGTGTCAGAGAAGGCTTTCCTGAGGAAGTTAGTTGCACACAGAGGAATGACCTAGGCATTGGGTGGGAAGAGCTATACATAGAATCTTATAGGATGAGCCTGCTCATTGGGTGGAAGGAGAAGGCCAGCTGTGGCTGGAAGGTAGCAGCAACTAGACTGTAGGGGTGTACTTGCCCTCTGAGGACCTGAGACTTAAGTTCCCCTCTGAGCCCTGCCTCAGTAGTGAGCTCTTTCCCTAGACAAGGGATGGGTGATGTGACTTTGCCCCGCAAAGTTGGTTGCTCATAACCAGGCGACCTCTGATGTCATGGAAATAGGTCCTTGACCTTGTTGGAGAGAGAAGCAGTTGTTTAAATACAAACGAACCAAGAAGCAAGTTCTGAGAAGGTATGGGGAAAGGGAAATGCCTGCACACTGGTGGAGGGCATGTAAGTTAGTATAGCTATTACGGGAACTAGAATGGAGGTTCCTCGAGGGTAAAAATAGAACCACCATATGATTTAGCAATCCCACTACTGGGCAATCAGTGTGCTGAAGAGGCATCTGCACTCCATGTTTCCTACAGCGTCAGCCACGCAAGTCAGGACCTGGAATCACCCTGTGTCCATCAGCAGATGAGTGGATAAAGAACACAGTGTGTGCACAGCTGATACTCTTAACAGGAAGGAAGTCCTGTCAGCCTGCATAGACCTAGAGGACATTGTGTTAAGTGCAATAAGTCAGGCACAAGCAAAGATCACAAAATGTCACCTGCGTTTTGGTCAAATCTGAGAAAGTTGAATTCATAGAGCAAGTAAGTCAAATGGTGATTACCAAGGACTTGGAATGGGGGAGCAAATTAGGGCAATGTTGTCCAGAGAACACAAAATTTCAGTTAGGAATAAGTTCAAGAAATCTATTAGAGAACACAGTGACCATAGTTGATGACATTGTATCATATTGATAGACGAGAGGCAGAGGCAGGCAGATGTCTGAGTTCAAGGCCAGCCTGGTCTATACAGTGAGTTCTAGGTCTCAAAAAGACCAAAAAAGAAAATTGCTGACAGAAAAAATTATATATGAGGTAAAGCATAGGTTAATTAACTTGATATTAGCTATTCCATAATGTATACATACTTCAAAATGTGTACACGGTGTGCTGGATAGCTTTAGTGTCAACTTGACACACCTGGGTTGAGGGAGCCTCAATTGGGGAATTGCCTCCATTGGACTGGCCTGTGGCCATGTCTGAGGGGCATCTTCTTGATGAGTGATGTGGGAGGGCCCAGCCCACTGTGGGTGGTGCCACCCCTGGGCAGGTGGGCCTGTGTTGCATAAGAAAGCAGGCTGAGCTTGGACCAGGGGAGCAAGCCAGTAAGCAGCATTCCTCCATGGCCTGTGCTCCAGCTCCTGCTTCCAGGTTCCTGCCCTGAGTTCCTACCTTGGGCTCCCTGATGAACTGCGACCTAGGAGTTGTGAGCAGAATAAACCTTTTCCTCCCCAAGTTGGTAGTGGTCAGAGTATTTTGTCACAGCAATGAAGAACAAACTAAGACACACGGTAAATATATGCAAAATGTAATTTGTCAAAAAGTAAATAAACTCACCTAAAGGCTCCATTATGGAAGCATGGTTTTAAGATCTACAGAACTATCAAACTCGTTCCACATTCCTGTGCTGCTTCAGTTGTGCTTACTAGGCAGTGTGATGGAAGGCAGGAGGGAGGGACAGAGAGAGGGAGGGATAGATTTCACCCCACAAAAATAGCTTTACTGAAAACCTTTACCTTCCAGAAAGTTACAAAGAAAGCCAGAGTCCATAATTCTATAAGGGGTCTTGACAGGGATACTTAAACTGGGATCTGCAAATAGTCTTTAGGAGCCTATAAACTGCAGAAAACTATAAGTAAAAGGTATAGACTTGGGCTTAGTTTTCAGTTCCTTTGACAAGAGATCTGTGACCTAATAAAAGGAATTTGGAAAATCAACAGTTTTAGCATGTTTGCAAAAATGGGTTTTGAAAGAAATGTGTTATTCCCAGCAGGCTGATGTGGGGATGGCCGGCCACCCTGCGCTGCCTTGTGACGTAGTGTCTTGAGCTGTCTGCAGACTACCTCTTGGAAATGCTGTCAGGAGGACCTGGGTGAGAGGACCTCTGAGGTCCTGGTGTTCTTTGGCTCTCAAGAAGGCCATTTAAAGAGCCAAGCTGAGCTTCTTGGAGAAAATCAAGAGAATAAGGCTTAGGACCCAGGAATGTGTATTGAATCTGAGAATGATGTGTAGGGTTCTGCTAAAGAGAGCAGGGCAGGGAAACGGGGCTCTCTGGTTGCTTAAAAGTTATTTTCCTGCCTGAAAATACTGCAGTTAAGAGTCATGCCTTGATCTGAGCCTGTGGTTTCCGGTGTGCTTCCCGGCAAGTCCTTGGACCAACCATCAAGCCAACTCATTGGCCAAGTGTTTGAGTCAAGGAGAACCAAGCCGCTCCTCCATTTTCAAAAGCTCCTGTAATGTAAATGGGAACAGCAATCTTTCCAAGTTATTACCCTGTTAACAGGTTGACAGATATGTGCAAATTGTGACTCACTGCTCAACTTGGCACAAAATTAATGTCTTTCTGCGCCGCGTCTGCTCAAGTGTACACTAGTCAGCACTGCTGTGTTACTGCTTGTTTGCCTGTGTTCCGAAGGTAAAAATTAACGTGATTTGATTCTGCCACAGAGCAGAGTGTGACATATGGTGGAAGTGTGGGAGGAAAGCCTGCCGTTCCTACCTGTCCTTAGCCCTGCTCTCGAAGTGGGGTGCCAGCACACACCGTGAGCTCTGTGCAGACTCGAGCAGCACCCGCTGTCTTGGGAGGCAGCATTCTGGAAAGCACTGCCAAAGACCCCCCTGCCAGACCCCACCCTCAGCAGAAAGAAAGTAATTTTTGTCTCCAGACTTTTAATCTGGTGTGGCAAGCTTCTCATTTCTGTCGTCACTGGTGGCTGATTTGTATCTCGAAGGCTGGATCTATTTTAAAATGAAGTGTTTTGATTTTTGCTTATGGAATCTAGACACTGTTTTCCTCAGCTAAAGGTGCAGCTGACTCTCCCGTCTCTTTTTGGTAAACACATAATGTCACCTGTAACAAAGAAATCTGCATCTCCTTTATGTTAGACCTGCGCAGGGAAAACAGCCTCCTTAAAATTCATTTTGCTCAATGAAATCTTCAGATTGAGCTTACTGAGCTTTATCTAAGATCACAGTACAGGGAAGAAAGAAACCACAGAAAGCCTACCCATGGCCTCTCCCCCTTCCTGTGTTGGCAGCAGCTACCTTTCCTGGGAACTGTCTTTCCTCTGCCACTGCCTTCCTTCCCAAGTAAAAATTGCGTCAATAAAGGAGTCCAGAAATGGCCAAGGATGTTTGCGATTTTATTTGCCCACTTTGAACTCTGGCCAGGGGTGGGGTGGGGGTGGAGGGTTGGTTTGGAGTTCTAGGAAGAGCCTTGTGCCTTGTGAGCTTGGTTCCGACTCTGCACCCATTCCCCTGTCTTCGCAGCCTGCTAAGGAGACTAGTTTTCCAAAAGATGTGTAAAAACCTTCAAGGTGAAAGGTAGAGAGAGCAAATTATGCTGTGGCGTTTGTGCAGAACTAGTGCATATTCATTCACTTTCTCTGTCAGGAGCTATGATGGCTATTGATTGAGGATGGAACAGAAGACACTACCTGCCCCCTCACATTAGCATGTACTTAGCAGTGACCTCCATTCACATAGGACAGAGGCTGTTCGCCTCCTGAGTCTGAAGAAAGGGGTTTAAAGCACACATGCAGAATGAGAAGAGTGGCCAGGCCCGAATGTGGCCAGGGCCCGCTGTAAACTTCGGTGTGAAGACTTGCACGCCTCCTGCTGTTTCCGTAGCCATCAGGCAGTGAAGAAAGCAGGCTGACCTCCTCCTCCCCTGCAGTCCCCTCTGTGTAGCATTTATGCTTAGAAGCCAGGCTGTGTTGTGAGGCAGTCTGGGGTCTGCGGTGACGGCAGACTTCTGTTTTGTAGTCACCCAGGAACCACCACTTCCCAAACAGCTGCCTCTTCACAGAACGGGGCCTTACCTTTAAGAAATGCCTTCGGTTCTTCCTGGGCAAGTGGAGCTTTTGACGCTGGAGCTCAGGTGGTGGTGTTCCTGTGAAGGGACAGGTAGCTGTCGTATGATTCTGTGGGCTCCACCAGTGCTTGAAGATCTCAGAGCCCCTGCTGCTGCGTCTTCCAGGAGCACCCAGCCACCACCACCTCCTCTCGCAGGGCCCCGATCCCATCTGCCCACTGTCCTCCTTATTTACCAGACCTTCTGTAGCCTCTTCCTGTGTCAGTGTGAAAACCTGACAGGTCGATTAAGAGGCTTGCTTTCTGACTTTCTTAGCGGGAATGTCTGCGTTCACTTCTCAACAGATGGCGTTCTTCCATGCCGTGTGTCTCAGGAACTCCAGGTTTCATGTTGCGAAAGAAGAGCAACCCCTCTCCCCGAGAGCACATCTTCTATATGTCCCCGATGTAACAGGCATGTAATTCAATTTGTCACACCCAGCAGATGTGAAATCTAGCACAAGACCCTTAATAGATAGTTTTACATCGCTGTTGGTTTGTACATCCCCTTTGCATCAGTGGGACCGGATGGTGAGTGCAAATAACTGGTATGATTTCCTATCGGGGAGCTGAGCCAGACTGCACTGTGTGCTATCCGGTGCATTCCCAGTAAGCCTCCACTTCGGGGAGAGCTCCTCTGCAAAGAGGGGAGCATGAGCAGAACAGGCCCTGGGGTGGAGGGACCACCCACCAGAGCACTTGGCATCCCTGAGTCCTTGTTAGGTACCCGGCACCATGCCAAATGCTTGATGTCAGTGGTCTCAAGTGAGTGGTAAGCCCTGAGGAATACAGGCTCCACTTGGGCCAGCAGAGTGGACGGTGCCCTTTGGGAGGATAAAAATGGATTGTTAGCTTGCCTGATACGTTCAACAATAGTGAGAGCAGTTGTAGAGTCAGCTAGAGAGTTGGTAATCTTTACATAGAAAGCTAACCAAATGAAAACCAGAGCAAACCAGAAAGTCAAGAAAGCAGAGCTTGGCCGTCAGATCCCACTGAAGATTCTCCTGAAACAGAAACATCCTGTGGATATTGCATAGAAGAGATTACATATTCAAATGAAAAACTAAGTTGCATTCAGAGCATTTTATGTAAAATATACATAGCATCACTGAAAAGGGGGTTCACTCTAAGAAGGCATGTCACAGGAGGAACAAAGGTGCATTTTCATAAGGAGCCTATAACCCTGTTTGTCTTCTTGAAAATGTATCAGACTAGAGCCAGGTGTGGTGGCGTATGCCTTTAATCCCAACACTTGGGAGGCAGAGGCAGAAGCTGTGAGATGGAGACCAGCCTGGCCTATATCATGACTTCCAGTCAGGCTGGGGCTAGAGTGACCCTGTCAAAAACAAACAAGCAAATAAATACAATAAAGTACCAGACCGATGAAAACACATGCATTAAATGTGAAGCAAAGATCTTGGTCCCTGTGGATTTAGTGTTCTCTGTGACTCTGGTTCATTCATGTCCTTCTTTTCCCACCTAGATACGTTGATGATGTGATCAGCCGCATTGACAGGATGTTTCCAGAAATGTCCATCCACCTATCCAGACCCAATGGGACATCAGCAATGCTTCTGGTAAGATCTGCTTGCTTGTTTTAGGGGATATGTGGAAGAAAAAGTTGCCTTCAAAATCCACTCTTGCTGGAACCAGCTCAATCAATAAAGCGCCTGAGTTTGGACCCCTGGGACTGATGTAAAAACTGGGTGTGGTGGCCTGCACCCGTCCTAGTGCCGGGCAGATGAAGACAGGGGTCTGGGGGCTTGCTGTCCAGGCAGTCTAGCTGAATCATCTAGGTTCAATAAGAGACCCTGCCTCAAAAACGGTGGAGAGTGACAAAGACATACCTGCACATAAATGCGTGTCCACAAACACGTACACATGAATACACCGCACATAAAAAGAACTCTCTGTCCTGTGTTAAAGAAGTCCCAGAGACTGGAAATGAAATCCCAGTTCAAGGGTGAAAATGGGTTTTTTCCTGACATTCGTTAGGTTTTGAAACCAGGGAGGAAAGGCACAGTAAGCCGGTTCACCTCCAGCCATTCCATGTGCAAGCATCCATGTCCCAAACAACGTTTGGGTGAATGTCTTATGTGTTCCCGAGGGGGCACATTAGACGGGAGAGATGCTCAGCCGTGGGATCCTGCTAAAGAGAACGTCCTGTTACCACAGAGCCAGCTTCTATGGGAGTCCTTACAGTGCTCACGTGTGGGGGAAAGCACCTGACCCTTTCACCAGTGACTTCTGGTTTTGTTCTTTCTTATTTGGGTTTTCGTCCAGAAATGTGGCCTCACCGTCCACTGATGTTTGTATTTTCATGGATTCACCAAAGACAATGTTTTGGAATCCAGTGACTCTGAAATGTGTCACGGTGTCCGTGAGAAGGTTTGCCAGTGTCTGCGTGGTGATGAGTGCCTGAGGAGCCCTTCCCAGGACACAGGATGCAGGGGGCACCACATCTCATGGCAGCAGGGCTTCTGCAGGGATGGACTTTGGTGGGTATCGGCAAGGCGAGGCTCTTCATCTCGCCACCTTGGTTCCCCTGTGGCCTCCCCCGTGGTAGCATTTTCTTGTGTATAATCTTACAAATCCTAGTCACTCAGATGGGCCATTCTGCACCCGGTCATTGATCTTAGGAGAAAGGCTGATTGTGCGTGCAAACTTATTTTGTCCTATGAGTGGAAAGGATGTAGCTTTCCAAGTGTACAATATTTCATTTGCGACATTCATCTGGGCAATGTGCTGCTTTTCTGTAAAAATCTTTCAGCTAAGAGAAAACGAGATAGTACAGTATTCTTTTGATAGGGAAAGAAAGTAATTTTCTTTGTATAAAAGGTATCTGTCTGCAAAACACACAGTATTTCCTGCCTCCCTCAAACGTACCAATCATGTGTGTAAAGATGCTGCAGACCCCACAGAACACATAGATCCTGCTTTTGGAGTCTTTGACAGGGGCCAGAGAGTTAATGAAGATACAAATGAAGCATCCTCAGCAGTACAGGTTTGTTCACGTTGTCTGGGTCATTGAGCCTCCATTCCATGAGGAAGGTAAGAATTTGGCATTGAAGGGAACAAGTGGGGTGAGCAGAGGCAGGCAGGCCGAGGCATTTGAGTTACTCCCACCTGACATGGGAACCCATCAACCTCGGCCACCTGCTCACAGAGCTTCCATTCTGGAAGGCTCCATTCAGGGGAAGGATCCCACATTACAACCTGTGCCTACCCAGCTAGGGGCTGTTGAGGTCTGTGTGGCTCTGGTGGGCTACTGTCACCTTTTGTCAGTGACACAGGACAACGCGGCCAGTGGTGCTTTTGCTTATAGTTGAGCTGGGTGATTCGGTGCAGTCTCATGGGCGTATACTGACAGGACAGCCTCATTTCGCTTCTCATCAGAAGCAGTGGTGTTTCTAGACTGTGCCTCTGGCACACCATCTTCTGGATAGAAGTGGGAGGGAATTGCCACCTTGTGGTGGGGGTCTAGGCAAACTACCGCCATCTCCTCACCACCTTTGCCAGTCTCCCACTCCCTGACTTTGGTAGCCAGGGTTGGAGCTCTGCAGTGTACCACTGTGCAAGGCATAGACAAGAAGAGAAAGGGCTTTCTGGAGATGGATCTAGAGAGTTCTATGGTGTACCACTGTGCGAGGCATAGACAAGAAGAGAAAGGGCTTTCTGGAGATGGATCTAGAGAGTTCTATGGTGTACCACTGTGCGAGGCATAGACAAGAAGAGAAAGGGCTTTCTGGAGATGGATCTAGAGAGTTCTATGGTGTACCACTGTGCGAGGCATAGACAAGAAGAGAAAGGGCTTTCTGGAGATGGATCTAGAGAGTTCTACGGTGCACCACTGTGCGAGGCAGAGACAAGAAGAGAAAGGGCTTTCTGGAGATGGATCTAGGGAGCGCTGCAGTGTACCACTGTGCGAGGTATAGACAAGAAGAGAAAGGGCTTTCTGGAGATGGATCTAGAGAGCTGGGCAGCAGGTGGGACTGGGGAGAGGGACAGCTGGGGGCTGTTGGAGCAGGACAGGACAGCATCTCTGCTGTCCTTGACAGCATCCTTGACCCTCCTGAAGCAGCCAGCAGAAAGCATCTGACTCACTTCATCAAGCTTGGGTTTTGTATGGCTGCTTTGTGATGCTGGCAGTTCACGGAATAAGCACTCAGGCCCAGGGGACAAACGCTAGGTTCCATATCAGCTCCAGACATGGAACAGTGTCCTTCTGGGTTCCTGGATCCCAGGGCTCAAGGTCTCCCACCCCTGTTAAACAACCTGGAAGGGACCTCCTGTGGGCCTGACTGGGCTGCCCTACAGAGTGGTGAGGAGCAGAGGGAAAATAATTCCCCAGGGAAGATGCAGGGCTGAGAAAGCAACTCTTTATGATAAATGAACAACAGCACAGACAGAGCCTGTGGCTTACACAGCACTTACCTTATTTGATCCTCCCAGATGCCCCAGCTGTGTTCATCTGACAACTAGAGGGCTGGGACTCCACCCTACCACCAAGTCCCAGGATACCAGCCTCCTCTAAGGTGATGGCATGAAAAGACTTTTTAGACTACCAGGCACCAGGACTCTGTAATGTGTATATAGATTGTAAAGCTCACCACTGTGTTTGAGAAGCAGGACAGAGCCAGCAGGTGCTCATCCCCAGACCCTGCCTTAGGCCTCCTTCCTGAGAACAGCCCCTCTTCTCCATTCTAGGCCAGTGTGCCCCCTGTGCATGCGTCCCTCCCTGTCATCGTCATGAACTATATTAAAATAACAAACATTGTACTGCGTGCTGTATTTGCCATGTCCTGTTCTTGGTCATATCTGATGGCTTGACCATCATTGTCACCTTACAGTCCATTCCGTGACAGCTCACATGTCACATTGTCACCTTACAGTCCGTTCCGTGACAATTCACATGCTCTTGCTTTTGTCAAGGCATGTTGGGATTCCTTCCAACTTTGCATTTTAAATAATGGGGAGAGTACGCCTCAGCCCAAGCCCTGGAGGCAGTACAGGTCCTTCCTTAGGGTAGGGTACAAGTGTAGACAGCTTTCCTAGGAGCCACCTGAGTTGTGAAATGCCCAAGCACCAGAAACAGTGATTGCCTTGGTACCTCAGGGGCATGTTCCATTGAGCTTGCTGACATTCAACGCCGAGTAAGTAGAAAGGGGGTTCTTGGCTGGCTTGTGCGTCTGTGAGGAAACCAGCAGTCACCGAACCGGCCGGCCCATTGACAAAAGGCAGGTTTGTGAGAGCCCCTGTTGGTGCCCTCGCTTTCCAAACAGTTGCTGCCAGGCAGCCTGCAGTTCGGAGCCCTCAGCCTTTGTTGGCAGCCATGCCACTGTTAGAAGGCACAACGAGAACAGGGCAGGTCGGCACTTTCTGAGCTTCTGTCTTAGGCAGGTGAGGTGAGCTTGGTTCATCTGAAGCCAAAGTAGCTCTTTGTTGCTGGCCTCGAAGCACCAGGGCTTCCATCCACTCAGAAACAGGAGCAGTCCTCCTCTACCCAGGAATGTTCCACCCGGAAAAACATACTAGAACCTTCACCCTCAAGTTAGTACATGCTAGGACCCCATAGGTGCCTGGTAAATATTTGCTTGCTGAGTGCAGGAATAATAGAAGAAAAGCCTGGTTGACTTCCACTCATGCTCCTTGGCCCACAGTGGCTAGGATGGAGATCTGCTCCTGGCTCCTCAGAAGAGAAGGAAGGAGGGATTCAGAACTAGCATGATCCCAGAACCTACCGGACAGCTGCTGGCGTGGCTGCCTCTGGTGTCTTTTTGCACTGGATCATCACCTGTAGCCTCTACACTCCAAATCTAGCTAAGTGGCATGTAAGCTCAGCCTCATGCATAATCAAGGGTAATGGCTGTCTCTGCTCGTCTGGGAGTTCTGCTGTTGTGTAAGTTAGTAACTCGTGATATAATGAATCCTCTTTCTGTTCTTTGAAGGGATGAGCTCAGTCATCCAAAAATAAATCTAGCCATGTTGATATTTAGTTTCAGTTAATCTACCGCCTAACATCCCATTATTAATTTTCCTCCAACAGTCAAAATATTGTAAGAGCTTAACTGAGTCAGAGACTGGAACAAGCTGCTGGCTTCTCTCATCATTTAAAACATTATAATCTCCAGCTTTTGACTGATGCACTAGGTCTAAGAATATAGGAAGATAGAGCTCCACGATCTTTTAATACTCTTTCTTTAGATGTTACTGGATTTACAGAACCCTAAAGCTCACTCGCCCCTCTCTCTAAACCACACTAGCAGTCCTTCAAGATCCTCACCACACCGAGCCGAGCCTCAGTGGCACATCTTTTCTTGAACTATCGGGCATGTTATTCTATCTCCTCTGCCCCCAGCTGTTTGAGACCTTGCTGACTTGAATTTCTCCACTGGGCTCATACCTGAGTGGGCCCAGACTCACTGGTATAGTTTCCAGCAAATGCATCTTCCTGGTGGGCTGCTCAGAAATCCTGAGTCAGTGGTTCTGGGTGGAGCCCCAGATTTTCACCTCCCATGTGCCCCAAGAGTATCTTAAGCTGTGGAGTACATTTTGAGAAACCCTGGGGAGGTGACAACCAGGAACACACACACACACACACACACACACACACAAAGAATCACTGCCCTGAACATTGTAAGCAGTTCTGCCTCTTGGAGTGGGTCCAAAAGAAACTTTGCCAGGCAGGATTGTTTATGATACAAAAAACCCAGAAACAAATCAAATGGCCATCGATGTTCCCTCGAAGACCGTCCTTCTGGCAAGTCCCTGCCCTGGTGTCAAACTGACACATGAGCTATGCTACAGAAACACTCCTATTAATCAGAAAATTCTCTCTAATCACCAGGCACAGAGGGCATAGACCTGGCGCCAGAGTCCCCACACTCCTGGGGCCGCTCCTGAGGGGTAAGAAGTGAGACCAGCCACTGTTCCTGAGCTGATACTGGAGTGCAGAGGTTAAGGGTGCACAGCAGGCTGGGGAGGGGCAGGGGTGCTGTGGGTTGCAGGCCAGTGTCTAGGACCCAGGACCCTCAGGAAGGGTCCAGGAGAGGCAGCCCAAGTGAAAAAAGAGACTCACAGGAGCAACTGGAGGCCAGGGTGGATGGAGTGTAAGAACCCAGGAAGGAGGGAGGACAGGAAAGCACTGAAGCACAGGGGTGAGGGATAGGGCTCCCGGGCGGTGATAGGACTCAGAACAAATTTGGATCTATCCTCATCTTTGATTGATGACATATGTTGTTGCTGATCCAGGCATGACCCTTTCATGTTTTTGTTTAGTGCTGTTGGGGAACTGGAGAGATGATGGCTCAGCAGTTAAGAGTGCTTGCTGCTTTTCAAGAGGACCAAAGTTTGTTTCTCAGCACCCACAACAGGCAGCTCACAAATCACCTCTGAGTCAGCTCCAGGGGATCCAGTGCCCTCTTCTGGCCTCCATGGGCACCTGCATGCACATGCACATACATTAAAAAATAAATTTAAATTCTGCAGTCATGTTGAGCCCTCATGCAGCCAGAGCTAGCCCAGCTGTCGTTCCCGTTCTCCTCTCTTGTTGTCCCTCTGGGGACAGGCCTTCAAGTTCCCTTTCAGTTCAGCATATCAGGAGCTATCACATGTTGTCTTCAAGGACTCATTTTTCAGTCAGCTTTCTTTGTTTACTCTATTTCATTCAAATTGTTGGTGTATTTGTCTTGCTGATGGAAATGTTCCCTTTCTGAGCAGACCCCATGTAGCCATCGGTTTCCATCAGTGGTTGTCCACTTTGCTTCTGGCTTTTTCTTTGGTAGAAGCAGTCCTGTTCAGAGCAGTCTTGGTCCTGCTCTTTTGGTCTCGATGGCTAAAGTCTCTTAAAGTTTGCTGCTTTTCTCTCCTGTGTCAAGTATCTCTTGGGTCTGCCCTTCAGCGTGGACTTGCTTGGTTTAGGGCAGTGGTTCTTACTGTGTGTTTATTGCCTCATAAGAGACATGTGGCAATGCCTAGAAATAGTTTTACAATGGCATATTTGTGGGTAGAGACCAGAAGTTCTGCTATGGGTGGTCTACAGTGAACAGGAGACGCCCACCACCAAAGGGCCATGGTCAGGAAGCTTGGCTCAGGCACATGGGTGTTCACCGTCCCATGTTCCTATATTTCCCAAATGGTTGCGTGGATTTATACCCACCAGCAATTCTGGGACCAGATTTTCCTCACTTACAGAGACTTAGACCATACTTTTAGCTGCCCTTCAGACCTCCTGAAGGCCATCCATGAGAATTCTGGGCTGCACTAGCAGCGGTCACTAGAGCGATCCGAACCCACGTTCAGCACACTTGTTACTAGGTTGACTGTTACTGGGGTTCTTTGTTAAATGTTTTTTACGTTAAGATACCATTGAACAAGCCTTATAAGAAAAAAATGGTCTTTCTATGTCTCCACTTTTGAGTGTGTACATATGCTGTGTGTGTGTGAGCAGGAGTGTGTGTGTGCCATGTGTGCCCTTGTAGTGGTCCCAGGTGTGTGTGTGTGTGTGCCGTGTGTGCCCTTGTAGTGGTCCCAGGTGTGTGTGTGCCGTGTGTGCCCTTGTAGTGGTCCCAGGTGTGTGTGTGTGTGCCATGTGTGCCCTTGTAGTGGTCCCAGGTGTGTGTGTGTGTGCCATGTGTGCCCTTGTAGTGGTCCCAGGTGTGTGTGTGTGTGCCATGTGTGCCCTTGTAGTGGTCCCAGGTGTGTGTGTGTGTGCCATGTGTGCCCTTGTAGTGGTCCCAGGTGTGTGTGTGTGTGCCATGTGTGCCCTTGTAGTGGTCCCAGGTGTGTGTGTGTGTGCCATGTGTGCCCTTGTAGTGGTCCCAGGTGTGTGTGTGTGTGTGTGATGTGTGCCACAGCGTGCATGTGGTGTGGAGGTCAGAAAACTTTTAATTCTTGAGATAGAGTCTCATTATGAAGCCCTGGAATTTACAATATAGACCAGGCTGGCCTCAAACTCACAGCAATCCACCTGCCTCTGCCTCCTGGGTGCTGGGATTTAGGATGTGTGCCATCATGCCTGGCCCTCTACCTTTTTTAAAGATAGGCTTTCCCACTGAAAACAGCAAGTGTTTTAGTGAGACTGCCTGATCAGCAAGGCCCAGGCTCCCCGTTGCCACCTCCCATTGCTGGAATTGCAGGTGCACCACCCACACCTTGCTTTTACTTAGTTGCTAGGGATCTAAACTCTGGCCCTTGTCGCTACATAGTGGACACTTTACCATTGTGCCATCTCCCCAGCCCCCTTTCTCTACTTTTTAACACATGAAGAGAATTTTACCAAATCTGGCTCTGAAGGTATTTCCCAAAGTCCTCTGTTTAAGGTAGCAGTTCTCAAATCGAGATCTGAAGCTACAAGACTGCAGGGACCCTCCCAGGGGAGCCGTGAGCTCAGACCGTTAAGATTGTACCTAGTCCTCGCTCTCCTTTTCCATTCTTACTGCTTCACATGTTTGCAGTGGGGTTCTCCACGGGCTCCACAATGGCAGGTGACATCATCATGCTGCCCTCCTAAGGGCTGCTGTGTTCTTGTGTTTTAAACATCCTCCAGTTCTAGGGACTAGAGAGATGGCTCAGCGGTTAAGAGCACTGGCTGCACTTGCAGAAGACCCAGGTTTGAATCCCAGCATCCACATGGTAGCTAACAACCATACAATTCCAGAGGATCCAATGCCCTCTTTTGACCTCAGGCATTGCACAACACGGACATACTTAAAATACATGCAGACGTAACACTCATACTCATAAAAGTAAAAATAAAAAATAAAAAAAATCCCTCAGCTCTGGTTTCTAATAGCGTGCTGATAGCTGTACCCCACAGACACAAGCCTTGTTGAGATCTTCATAATGTTCCAGAGTATGAGGCGGACCTGAGACCAAAATGTTGAAAGCTGCTGCTTTAAGGAGAAATGGGTTCAAGTACCACAAATGCTCAAAACAGATGATGCGGTGGTCCATGCCTGCTCAGGAGGCTGAGGCAGGAGGATTACTTGAGATTAGCCTGTAGAGCATGGAAAGACCACATCTCCAAAAGGGAAGCATGTTCAAAATAATATATCACAAATCTCAAAATTGTCATTCTAAAAATGTTTGTTATAATGGAAGTGTCATAATTGGAAATTTATCAGTAACTGAAAACCCTTGAGTTAAAATCAATCAAGAAATTAAAAAGCGGAGCTGGAGAGATGGCTCAGCAGTTAAGAGCACTGACTGCTCTTGCAGAGGACCTGGGTTTGATTCCCAGAACCCACATAGCGGCTACGAACCGTCCTTAACTCCATTTCCAGAGGAATCCAAAGCCCTCTTCTGACCTCCACGGCATTGCACGACACGCAAGAAATTAAAAAGCGGAGCTGGAGAGATGGCTCAGCAGTTAAGAGCACTGACTGCTCTTGCAGAGGACCTGGGTTTGATTCCCAGAACCCACATAGCGGCTACGAACCGTCCTTAACTCCATTTCCAGAGGAATCCAAAGCCCTCTTCTGACCTCCACGGCATTGCACGACACGGGTGCACTCACACACATGCAGGCAATATACTCATACACATAAAATAAAAATAATACATAAAATATTTTTTTAAAGATTTAAAAAGCACAAGAATGT
>NW_008347322.1:2885173-2894005 GCF_000622305.1 Nannospalax galili
AATGTGAGGCAGCCCGTCCGATAATTTGCTCTGTCTCTTCAGCTGTTCTGTGACAGGGGAAGGGTGGAGAGGGGGCAGCCAAGGAGACCGGCCAGCACCAGGCAGAGGACGAAGCTGTCTAAATTCTGCCTCAAAGTGTACATGGTTTTCAGAGCAATCCAAGGAATTTGAACATATTCCAAATTTTAAATGTCAACAGTTGTTAGTGGTTTTGTTAGGTGTAACAAGAGCTTCATTGCTCTGTAACCACAGACCCAAATTTGTTTTAGAAGTAGATACAGAAATGTCTATCAGAAGTGTCATGATATCTGAAGTTTGCTTTGAAATACCTCACCAACCACAAAAAAGGAATTAAAACAGTGCATATAACAGCTGGGGTAGCAAACTGCTGGTCATTTTTTCTCTTGCATGTTTTTTAAAGTCTCTTCCTTTATGTTAAAACAGTGCTGGCAATCAAAACTATCATGGGTAACTCTAACTCCAAGTCTCTTCACATACCCTCCAAACAGAATAGAGACCATGAACACGTGAAGCTTCAGAGCCTGCATAAATACAGCCAGACTGCCACACTCCAGGTGATTTGGGCATTAGAAACCATACAAATTCCTATCACTGTTAACCTTTTAGTGGAAATGGCCCACACAGATGAGAACATACTGTTCTCTCTATAGAAAGTTCTAGAGCAGGCTACAGCTCAGCTGAATAGAAATTAGAGCAGTTGGAGGAGGTGTGGATTGACTGGGAAGGGCACAAAGAGCATTTCACACTGAGAGATGTTCTGAATTTTAGAGAAAGATACATTAATGATTTGTACATCTCATTGTGGGCAAATTTATGTAAATTTTTTTAATAAACATTGAATTCTACCCAATGATGGTCTGCCCAAGTGTTCAGGGAGGAAGGTACAGGTGTACGCAGCGTTCAGCTACGTCAGAAGCGTAAACTGAAGCAGTGGCAGGACAGTCACATGGACGGGTACGCACCACCAGTGTTGGGCGCAATGATGCTCTGGAGCCTCACGCACGGCGTAGAAGTGTCTACTCTGCAATTCCTTCAGCTTTTTTGATGTTTGAGATTGTTCATGCTAAATATTGATAAAATAGATATCTGCCACACTCTGCACACACTCCACACAGAGCCAAAGACTGGAACACAGCGTCCCAGACTGGTTTTGATGCCCTCCACAAGCATCCAAAGAAATGGAAAAAATCCTTCAATCATAAATTCAAAATTGATTCCAAAGAACTGAACACTCATTATGCTCAACAAAATGATAATAGGCCGGAGCCATGGCTCAGCGGTTAAGAGCACCAGTCATTCTTGCAGAGGACCCAGGTTCGGTTCCCAGCACCCACATGATGGCTAACAACTGTCCCTAACTCCAGTTCCAGGAGATCTGACACCTTCTTCTGACTTCTGAGGGCATTGCACGGTATAGGTACGCATACATGCAGGCAATACACTCATACACATAAAATAAAAATAATAGGGACTTGAGAGATGGCTCAGCAGTTAAGAGTATCAACTGCCCTTGCAGAGGACCCAGGTTCGATTCCCAGGACCCTCCTGGCAACTAACAACGGTCCCTAACTCCAGTTCCAGAAGAATCTGATGCCCTTTTCTGACCTCCGTGGGTATTACACGACATGAGTGCTTTTACACACATAAGGCAATAACACTCATACACATAAAATAAACATAATAAAAATAGTAAAACCTCTACTGATAACATCACAGAAATTTAAGAATGAACTTTAAGATGCAGATAAAGATAGATGCAAATGAAGTTTAATAATGAGCACTGGGGAAGGGCATACAGCCCAGAGGATGAAAATGCGGTGAGCAAGGGGAGCTGGACAGACAGCAGCTGCGACGGAGCCAGGCAGGGAGGACAGCGCCTGCCCACAGGGTCCTGGAGAAGCAGTGTGGTGGAGGCTGGAGATCAAAATTGAGTCCGAATCTAAGCACTGAGCGGTCCCCCCCGGAAACTTCGCGTTGTTAGCCAGAAGCAACCAGGCCGGAGCTCCAGTCCAGGAGCATCAAGCATCAAAGATAAAACAATATCTCAGGGCTTCCAAACAAAAAGTGAAATAACTTGAAAAAGGACAAACCAGTCAGACTGACATCACAGTGCTCAAAAGCAACAAATAACGCATTTCAGACAAAAGCATGAGGCAAGGAAATGTCTGTCTTTCAAGATCAAGGCCAGAGAAGGAGCATTCTGACCACGTCGGGATTCTATGCTGTGAGTCCACCTGGAGCATCTGCTGGAGGCTGAGCCTCTCCAGCCAAGAGAGGGCGCTGCTCAGCCAGCACAGTGAGGGGTGTACATAAAGGGGGGGCTGCTTGGCCAGCACAGTGTGGGGCGTACATAAATGGGGGGGCTGCTTGGCCAGCACAGTGAGGGGCATACATAAAGGGGGGGCTGCTTGGCCAGCACAGTGTGGGGCGTACATAAATGGGGGGGCTGCTTGGCCAGCACAGTGAGGGGTGTACATAAAGGGGGGTGCTGCTCGGCCAGCACAATGTGGTGTGTACATAAGGGGGTGGCCCTGCTCAGCCAGCACAGTGTGGGGTGTACATAGGCGCGGCATGCTGCTCGGCCAACACAGTGTGGGGTGTACATAGGGGGTGGCCCTGCTCAGCCAGCACAGCACAGTCCATGAGAATTACAGGTCCCATTAGACACTGAGAAACAGGTGTAAGTGATACCTAAGGAAAAGGGGTCTGATGCTTTTGCATAGACAGGAGAGGAAGCACAGGGACAGAGACCCAAGGAAATGAGCAAATAAGCAGGCAAAGAAACATCACCTGGAAACAGAAGATAAAGGGCTGAGGTGTGGCCTAGTGTAGAGTACTTGCCTAGCATCCAAAACACCAAAAGTAAACACCGGTGGCACAGACGTAGACTCCTAGCACTCAAGGTGAGCAGGATGAGGCCGGTCTGGGCTCTATACAAGACTTTGTTCCAAAACAGTCACACACACACACACACACACCACACAGAGTGAGGGAGAGGGAGGAAGAAGAGGGGTGGGGAAGAGAAGAAGAAATGAGAGAGAAGCAGGAAATGGGAAAGGACCACCAGAACACTTAACTACGAAATCATGAACAAATTGAGACTATGCATATCAGTCCTATCAATAAATGTGAATTAACCTAATACATGTACTAAAGACTTTTTAGAGGGTGGCACTAAAGTTCACATTCAAAAGAAGTATGCGTGAAAAGTAGGAGAACCCCGGAAGGACAGCTGCCAGGACAGCAGGGCTGTGGGCCCTGAGCACGCTCAGAAGTCTCCAGGATTCAGTCAGCATGGCCCTAGTTCAGAGGTGGACCACCAGACTGGACAAGTAGAATGGTCTAGAAATAAGCCAGAAAACAACTCACACACCCAGTATTTAAATAGATGAAACGATGTCCAGCCTTACCCTAGAGAAATGCAGATTTCAACTGCACTGAGGGGTGTTTCATATCTACTAGATTCACAAAACTTAGAGTCCATCACCACATTCTGTTGGTGAGACGAGGAGATGGTCTCTCAGCCATCTAATGGAGGTGTGGACTGGCCACCTGTCGGAGGGACTTTGACCGTGTCTATAACACCATGTGTACATTCACCTTTGACCAGCAGGATCTCTGCCAGGAGGCATACGAAAGCTTGTGTGCACAGCAGTTCCTTACAGCTTATTCCTGACTGCAAGATGTTCGGATAATGTCTGCACTCAGAGGAGAGTGACCAAGTAGATTATGAAACAGCCACATCACTTCTTTTTCATCTTTGAAAGGTAAAGAGAAGGACCTCTGGCCCGTGTGAAAGCATTTCCGAGGCATATTGTTTAAAGAAGAAAGCACACGCCTTCCCAGTGTGGTCCCTCTTTGTGAGAAAGGAGGGAAAAGATCCATTACCTGCCTGTGTGTGAATAGCAAACACACTGGAAGGATAAACCTGAGACAAAGCAGTTGGTTTAGGGGTGGAGAGGGGTATGTTAAGGATGAGGGGCTGGAAACGGCAAGACACGTGCATGGGCAGGGGGGCTCCAGGGCTTCTGGGGTTGTGTTACTGTTTCACATACTCGGAATTCATCAGGCTGGGATATTTAGTGCCCCCCCCCAAGAATGCAAACAGAATTAAAGGGAGCTAACTATATTTCACATGAACAATGTGGTCATGCCTTGGGGTAGGGAAAGTAAAAAACTCACCCTAGAGGACTATAATAGCTGTGAACTCATAGACAGGTCTGGATTGGTACCTCTGAAGCTGTGGGGGGGGCGGAGAATTGAACACGTTAGATGAGGTAATAGAAAGGGAAACTGCCGGTGTGGAAAGAACGCCCCAGGACATGCGTGGCTTGCTTCGCAACGGGAAGTATTAGTATGAACATAAGAAATCCAGGTGTGTCTGTTTCACATGTGCATATGCATACTGTCCCAACTGTCACCCACAGAAACACTTGGGAAAGTGGAGGGGGGCGGTACAGGATGAGCCAGAAAGTGAGACACCCTGAGGAAGAGGGGTCATTGAGGCACGCAGAGGCCATTTTGAACACCCCCCTCCAGCCACACTAGGGGCCGCAGGGCACCAAGATAATGACATGGGACTTGCAAACGGGACTGGTGCTCTGGAGACTATCCTGTCTCCGACTGCAGGCAGAAAGAGGCATTGTGAATTCATAGCTTGTCTTCTGACAGCGTACCAAGGCAGATTTGGGGATGTAAATGGTGCCCCCCCCTTAGAACTAATCTCTGAGAGTACTTAATACTTTCTTGGTACCCTCAAAATGGCTTACTGAGCACAGGTTACTTGTTTGGTTTCTTTGGTTACTTACACCACAGTCATTCACAGCAGTGGTGGACCTCTGTCTGTTTAGGGCTCAGCAGTAGCCAGAGTTTCCTAAAACACCCTCACAATACTGAATCTAAGTTGATGAAGCCTCGGTAGGCAGCCTAGTCTGTCCCCTCACCCCAAATGCTCATTTCCCTACAGTGCCCAGACTTGGGTTTCTAGTGATGCTTTTAAAGCCCGCAGTTCATAACTGGTTTTTTTCTCCTCTGTTCAGCTGCAGTCCAAGGAGTTGGGGCTCCCGTTTGGCCTCCCCCACCCGTCTGCTTCCTTAGGCTAGCGTCTAGCGTTTAATGTTGGAGAGGGCAATAACAATTCCAAAGGAATTGTGATGGATTTTGCTTTTTAAGATTTCATATAGATTATATGAAAAAGTGTTAGAGAAACAAGCAGCTCTTGTCTTTTTGCGGCCAGGTGAAGCTGTGGGCTCACAGTTCAGAAAAGCAGGCTAGGGAATGCCGGTGCCCTCGCCGCCTTAACTGTGTTGGCTTGTCTCAGATGGTCTAATTTAGTTTATTCAGTCGTGGGTGCTGGATGTGTTTCCAGGCCAGATAACTTCTCTTACACTCTGCCCCCAATTTGGCCTGTTCTGTTCTAGTATGTATCCTTGTTCTGTGACAAGTGTTTATTGATCAGCAGCTGAAAGATAGCCCGACTCATCATCACTGGCAGCACTGTCACCAGGACTCCCCACGAGCTGCCTGTCCTATCTTGGTCCTGCCCCCCACTCAGCCCTCTGCCTGTCTCACTGCACTTGATTGTCTCCGGGACTTTTTTTGCCTCCGCCTTCGCCTGGGTCTCCCAGGCTCCTTTTTTCCAGATACTGCCGCCCTCCATCCTCCAGTGGAGTCATCACTCGGTGGACGCCAGCCTCCTCTCCTGCTGGCCCCTGTCGTGTGCAGGAGAAAGCCCCCTCCGTAGAGTTGCCAATGAAGTCATTATATTGCGCCTCAGTTTACTTTTCAGCTCATCTCCCTCTCCCTGCCTGGCCACTGAGTGCTTGCTCCCTTGCTGGTGCTCCCTGCCTTCTGGAACGAAATGATTCTTCCTTGTATGGAAGGGGCAGCGTATTGCAGCAGGGGCAGTGTCTGTACTCCCACCTGCTGTCCTACCTTTACTGCAACAAGCACAGTTTTCTTCACAGGCTTCTGAGGAGCAAGTTTCCAGAAACTCCATGTTTCTATGCTTTGGGCCTGCTCTTCCCTCTGCCTGTGGCATTCTTTGAGATGGGGCTGTGCCACCATCTTTCATGAACCTGATGCCTACCTCCCACTCGGTGGAACCCCCCATTCTGTGTTCCTCCAGCCCTTTGTGTGCCTGCATTGACGGGTGTACCGTGTACACCTGTCACAGACTGATCTTAGGCGGATTGCCCTGCTTTAAAATGCCATTTGACCATACCTCCAGCATGTGCGATGGTCCTAAAGGGGAAGGCCTCACATCTGCCAGTCACCTATTAGCATCTATTGTGTTCCACCCCCCATAGTTTGCCTTCTATAGCCCTTGCTACTGAACCTTTACAAAGAAGGGTTCTTGTGGGATGTCACCTTCATAGGACAAAGAAATGGCCCAAATTACTGTTGCTGGTGTTGCTAGAATTTAGCAGTGTTGAGCAGTAGTCTCTGGGACCTTTGAGTTCCTTTTTGGCCAAATGGAGCCCGTCTCTCAACACCCACCACAGTCAGTAACACGCAACAAGAACGCCTTCACTCTTCCTGAGACGTAGCTTTGTCTTGAAGAGTTGTTAACGTGGGAGAGTGAGCTGCTCTTGTCTTTAGACAATTGGGTTGTCTTGACTCAGATTTATACACAGCAATTGAATCTCATTAGCCCACATTTACAGTGCATAGACAAAGCGTGTAAATAATTGAGACCTTCCAGAGCTGTATTAAATCTTCAACCAATTTTAAAAGCAGTTTATCTTAGTATTTTGCTTTATTCCTTAATCCCTGTCTACACATGTGGTTTTTCCCCCAGTTAATCTTTTCATTGTACCAGTGGATTGAGAGAAAACAGTTGCTCAGTTTTAATACAAGTGATGTGCACAGTCCATTTCTGTTGACAGTTAAATTAAAAGATGAGTTTATACCAGTATGGTCTATGGTGTTATTAACTGCATCATGTTGAATTTTAATTAAAATTAGTTACAGTAATTGTGTTGTATGTAGTTTGGGGAACAGTAGCTGTCATCCTCCTCGGCACCATCATAATTAACCGACTGATAAGTTTGTAGTACTTGAGGGCTCTGGAGGGCCAGGCGACCTGGGTTCGGGCGTTTGCTGGCCCTTTCCAGCTGCATGCCTCATGCTCACTGGCTGTCTGTGTGCTCATTTCCTCTCATGAGGGAGCTAAGGGCAGTTCTCTTCCCTCTCAGGACTGTTGTGACAGTCGCCAGGTTCCCAGGTTCATTCAGACAGCATGCACACAGCTGTGCTACCCATGGTGCCCCCAGCAACCTCAGCCAGTGGGGGGTGGGAAGCTCCATGTGAACGCATGGTGTCCTAGTTTGTTCTTCATTGCTGTGACAAAACACTCTGACCAGTACCAACTTGGGGAAGAAAGGGTTTATTTGTCTTACATCTCCCAGGGCGCAGTTCATCAGGGAGCCCAAGGTAGGAACTCAGGGCAGGAACCTGGAGGCAGGAGCTGGAGCACAGGCCATGGAGGAACGCTGCTTACTGGCTTGCTCTCCTGGCCCCTGCTCAACCTGCTTTCTTATGCAACACAGGCCCACCTGCCCAGGGGTGGCACCACCCACAGTGGGCTGGGCCCTCCCACATCACTCATCAAGAAGATGACCCTCAGACATGGCCACAGGCCAGTCCAATAGAGGCAATTCCCCAATTGAGGCTCCCTCAACCCAGGTGTGTCAAGTTGACACTAAAGCTATCCAGCACACATGGTCTCCGCTAAGTGCTTCCTCTCTGAAGAGCTTGGCATTCTGAGAATATCATTCCGCGCTTGGTTACCACGTCACTGTTGACCCTGAGCACTGTGAGCAGAAGACAGTTCCTGTGTGAACACGGTACATTTATCAGACATTCATGGAGGTGCTTGTCTTCCAGCCCATTCTCAAGTTGTGTTTTTAGATAGGATTGCCCGGCCACAGTCCTTGTGTGGCTTTTAAGGGTACTGGTTGGTCTTTTCATTTTACAGTGTATTTTTCCAGTTCTGTCTGTTACAGAGCTGTGCAAAGCTTGTCACAGAATTTCGGAGTTGGGCTCTGTTGGGTTTTGCCATCATATTAACTGGTTGTTCAGGTATCCACCCCTCTGTGGTCGTCTCCTGTCTCCTTTACAGATTCCTTTCCATCAAGCTCTCTGGAAGACATTATATGCCCTGTGGTCTTAAACATTTTATTTGCTCATGACTCCTGGTTTCCATCCATAGTGTAGGTCTCCTTGGCCTTCTGACCCCAAATCTACCTGCCTGTTGGCATCAGCGCTTATTTCCATATGTGCTTTCCGGGGTAAAGTCGTTGGAGGCCCCTTTGCCTCGGTTCTCTGGTCTTTCCCATCAGCCCATTTGTAGGTTCTGTGGACTCTAGAAATACGTGCAGACACGTGGGGCATGAGAAAGGAAAAGAGAAAGGAGACTGGGGGTGGGGGTGCTTCGGGGAGGGTTCGGAAGTAGCTGGGGTGGGGCACAGGAGGGGAAGGAATCACTAATAAGGATGTCATAATATCCGACATCTTATATGCCAATTAAAATTTTTTTAACCAAGCACTGTCTGGAACCCGCTCACTTTCCACTCAGTCCTCCCTGCCCACAGTATCTGGCCATCTTTTCTCACCTGCTTTTACAGGTCACCCCAGCTGGGTTGACTGCCTTGCCAGCCCTTTGCACTTCAGCCGCAGGGCTGCCTTGGGAAGCTTGTCTTCCCAGAGACACCACTGGCATCTGCTGCACCCACCTGGCCTGCCCCTCCTCACCCACCTGGCCCTCCTCACCCACCTGGCCCTCCTCACCCACCTGGCCCTCCTCACCCA
>NW_008347322.1:2894015-2903404 GCF_000622305.1 Nannospalax galili
CCTGGCCCGCCCCTCCTCACCCACCTGCCCCTCCTCACCCACCTGGCCCTCCCCTCCACACCCACCTGGCCCGCCCCGCCCATGCTGCATTTTCTCAGCTTGCTGTCGGTGTCCCCCACTGGGACGTGCTCTGGGAGGGCAACAGCCCTCCTGTTCCCCACACGCTGCCTGGCGCTGCGGAGTGCCACTGAGTGTGTCCGAAATGAAGGCTCGCTCCTCTGTGGAGTCCCACACCAGCCTCGGGTGGGCACTGCCCGGAACAGTAAGAGCTTGCCCAGTCCCCAGCAAACTAGAAGCAGAGCAGAGGCTCTGCCTCAGCCAGTCTGGCTCCAGCGTGTCTGCCCTGCTGTGCTGCGGGGCCTTCCATCTCTGGGTGTTTCTGCACACCACCGAGAGTCTGTCACAAAAGAGGAAGGAGAGCTGGTGCCTGGCACCTGCCTGTCTGGTCTCATTCTTGGGCACATTTCTCCCCAGCCCCAAAGCTGCATGCTCACCCAAGAAGATGGTTCTTAGTTTATTTTCAGTTTTATTAGTAGAGACTAATTGTACACAGCTGCATATTTCATTCTCACATTTTCATACGTGAATGTAATATACTCTGAGCATATTCACCACCTTCCTCTCGGCCCCTCCCACCTAGAAAAGGGTGGCTCTGTCCGGCTCTGTTTCGTTCCTTGTCATAGTCCACGGTTCAGAACTTAGCTTAGAGACAAGGTTCAGAAGCCCAGCTTAACAGCCCCGAGTAAGCCAGGTGTGGTGGGGCACACCTTTAATCCCAGCACGTAGGAGGCAGAGGCAGGCGCATCTCTGTGAGTTCAAGGCCAGCCTGGTCTACATAGTGAGTTACAGGCCAGCTGGAGCTACAGGAAGACCCTGTCTCCAAAAAAAAATAGAACTCCTAAGTGAAGGAACTGAGGTGAGTGAAGTGTGTTCAGCAGTGATTGGTGGTAGAACCTGCCTGTGGTTCAGGGAGTCCTACCTGCTGGTACTGTGCCGGGATCTGGCTGCTGTCCAGAGGTCTTCAGGACGCTTAGTGCTGCTTAGCTTGTTTTTTTGTGTCTTCTGTTTTTGTAGTGTTGGGGATAGAGCCCAGGACCTCACACACTCTAGGCAAGTACTCCCCCACTGAGCCACAGCCCAGGTTCACGGGTGCACTGGTTAGAAGCATCGGCTGATGGGTCTGGGGCTCACATCTTCAGCACCCCCTGATCTGTAGTGAAAACAGACCCTCAATAGAGGCCTCATAGCGGACCACCCAGAAAGAGGTGAGGTTGAAGTGAGCTGAAAGGACCATTCAAGCAGACAGAAACCAGAGGGGAGCCAGGCTCTGCCTTTCCACCCTGGAAGAGTACACCGCGCACCCAGTACCCTCTGATGGCCCCCGCCACCTGTTAATGCCTGCGTACGCTCAGAACTCCATTTGGTCCTTTAGTGTGCACTTGCACATTTAATTTCCACACCAACCATGAGACACTGAGGCTGGGAAGGTTCTATAACTGACTCCATTGGGCTCAAGCCTGCAGAGGAGGTCCCTGAACCACAGAGCCCTGGTCTCTCCTTCACCCTCTGCCATTGTCCATGAAAAGTCACATGGACTGGAAGAAGCCCAAGAAGCTCCTGGGACATGTAGGTAACTCAGGTAAACATGCTGAGATGAGTTTTTAAAGCTATTTAAAAGAATGATGGTTTTGATAAAATTTAATTTTGGTAAAAAATGCTTTCTGAAAATACTGCAGACTTTCCCGTTCTATTTTCTCCCTGCACACAGGCTTTATCAAATGATTGTTTTGTTGATAAATTTAGTGTGCAGTTGGGACTTAGATGTGGATTGTACCTTCCCTCAAAGGGAGAGAGGATTTTATAGTTTCCATTCATTCTCATTAAAATCAGAACATTTGCATCTTAACTTTTACATCTTGTTCCAGGAATTTTAAGCAGTCTGATCGTATGGAAGTGGGTCGTATTAATTGCAAATGGGCTCGACATCTGCTCACTAACATGGAGGGATTTTTTTTTAGCCTGTTTTGTTTTTATATATGATCTACCAGAGTGATTAAGCGGGAGCTGTTGGTGATGCTGTTAGAAGCTGGGCTTTCAGAGGCTTGTAATGTACCCATAAAAATGAATTTAAGAAGTGAGTCTTTGAAAGTTCTTGAACTGGGAGCAATTAAACATCTGAGAGTTGATACATTGTTATCCACAGTCTGTCAGAGAGCGTTTCCTGTCCTTGGAGCTTCCATTAGTCTGCTGCACCGGGAGCCCAGGTTCAGGGGTCCCAGACCCTAGAGTGAGAGTATAGGAACGGCATTGCCTGTCTCTACCTGCAGGGGTGAGGTGTGGAGCAAATGAGATCAGATAGGACCAGGTGCCTGGCAACTGGCTGGACAGTCAAGTTCTTTGTTCCCCTGACACTAGTGTGATGATTGCCCAAAGTGGGTCTCAGCATATGTGCTGGATAGCTTTAGTGTCAACTTGACACACCTGGGTTGAGGGAGCCTCAATTGGGGAATCACGTCTATTGGACTGGCCTGTGGCCATGTCTGAGGGGCATCTTCTTGATGAGTGATGTGGGAGGGCCCAGCCCACTGTGGGTGGTGCCACCCCTGGGCAAGTGGGCCTGTGTTGCATAAGAAAGCAGGCTGAGCAGGGGCCAGGGGAGCAAGCCAGTAAGCAGCGTTCCTCCATGGCCTGTGCTCCAGCTCCTGCCTCCAGGTTCCTGCCCTGAGTTCCTACCTTGGGCTCCCTGATGAACTGCGCCCTGGGAGTTGTAAGACAAATAAACCCTTTCCTCTCCAAGTTGGTACTGGTCAGAGTGTTTTGTCACAGCAATGAAGAACAAACTAAGAGAGCATACTTTCCCAAGGAAGCCAGCAGGTGTGGTACATGGAGGAGGCACTCACCACTAACCAAGGCCAAGCCCTTTCCTTAGCTGCAGTTCTCTTCAGAGCCTTTATTTAACTCTCCTGCATACACCAAATCTAAAGGAGGATATTTTATAGTGGTTGTCTCTCTCCGGATGTTCCTGGTGGCAGACCCTTCTTCATGAGTACGCTTTAGGCATTGTTGCCATGGAGAACTTCCCAGATACTTATTTTGACATTAATAACTGAAAGGGCTGATTGCTTCCTGGATCATATAGTTACTGAAGGGACTTGGTTCCTTGGTGTGCTTGGCTCAGAACTCGCCCCTCTGTTCTTCAAGACTTTTTTTTCTTTAGAACTGCTGGGGCCTCAGCCTCTAGGTGCGTCCTGTACTTGACAAAGTCAGAAAGATAGTGTCCAGCAGTAATTAGGGAAGGACCAGGAAAACATGACAGCTAGCCTTGTAGAGTGAGAGACATTTTCCTCTCGTACTTGCCCAGCTCTGCCACCGAGGAGGGCACAGTCAGCTTTTGCTGGCTGAGTACACTGTCAGACACTCTGAACCTTTGCTGAACCATTGTGTCCGATGCCGTACCATCTTCCTCTAGTCGCCAAATGAGTGTGCTTGTTCACACACTCTAGATTCAAAGGTTAAAGTGTAAGAACTTTTCCTGCTAATAACAGGTGTCCTTTTCATACGTATCTGCCGCCTTGCCACAAAGCAGATGGTCCCAGGAGTTGGTGTTCCAGGAGTGGGAAGGAATTTGAACCTGTGGCTCCAAAGCCTTCCTGTCTTAGAACCTGTGACAGAAGGTTGACAGATGTTAGGGTCAGGTCTGCCTCCACCACATGGAGCAAAACTAGGCTGAGCACAGAGGGGCAAGGCTGTTGTTGGAACCTGTGGTCCCTGCCTCCTCCCCCTCAGACTTCTGAAGCTCCAGTGTTCTGATGGTGGAAGGTGTGTCCCTGAGCCGGAATCTTCCAGTGTTCAGGGACTGTTGTCCGTTTAGTCCCTCTTCCCACAGACTGAGGCCTGTTACCCAAAGGAAGGCACTGGCTCACCCTTAATAAGGGAATCATTCTGAGCACTTAATTTGGGCTGACCCATTCTTGGTGCACTATTGCAATTAAGTTAGATTAATGAAAGGTAAATTCCAGTCTATACATGAAAAAAAAATCTCTTGTAAAGATCCTAATTAGAACGTGTGTTTATTTAGCCTCTCATAGTTTAATTGCATCCCGTCTTGCTATTTACAAACAGGCGTCATTAAAGAGTAATGAGTGCATGAAAAGCATTAATACCAGCAGCAGATGAGGTGAGTGGGGTGGGGCTGATGGGAAGGCTGCTGCCAGGTTTTATTTTCGAATGAAGGAGAATGCGAAGTGATGCTCTGCCGGCCAGGAGGGGAAGGCAGCAGCTTGTCCTTCTGCCACAGAGCTGGCTGCTTTGAATTTGTTGCAGCAGTTTAATCTGTGGAGGGAACAGATTACTCTCACAGTTGCCTGTGACCTTAGCCAGCCGTGTTCTGGTGAACGCACCCCCTCCCTCGTGCGCGCCCTGCACTACTGGACATCTGTGCCCCAAGTCCTAGAGGTTCCTGGGATGCTGGAAAGGCTGTGAGAGGCGTGGGCTCTCCTCGCACTGCACAGCTCTGGGCCCTTTAGCAACCTTTTAAAAGAGCCAAATGTGCGGTAAAGTGAGAACTGAGCCTCTGGTGTTTTCCTGGCGCCTCTGTATCACATTGCAGCTTTGTGTAACTGGCAGTTGTTGTTTGAAGTCGGCAACAGCTCTGTCTTAGGCAGGTGGATGCTTAGTCACTGGTCCTGGTTAAGTGTAGAAAAGCTGAGACTCCAGACGGGTACAGAAAAAGAGGAAGAGAAAGCAGCCCGGCCGGTTCTCCGGACGGCGCATCACTGCTCTCATTCTTGGCAGCGTTTTTTTTTTTTCTTAGGGTTATAACTCAGTGCTGGAATGCATGTTAGAACCTGAGGTTAAGTCCTAGCACCAAAATTGATTGATCGATCGATTGATCGATTGATTGATTGAACGCATGTTAGGACCTGAGGTTAAGTCCTAGCACCAAAATTGATTGATCGATCGATTGATCGATTGATTGATTGAACGCATGTTAGGACCTGAGGTTAAGTCCTAGCACTAAAATTGATTGATCGATGTGTTAGGACCTGAGGTTAAGTCCTAGCACTAAAATTGATTGATCGATCGATTGATCGATTGATTGACTGAATGCATGTTAGGACCTGAGGTTAAGTCCTAGCACTAAAATTGATTGATCGATCGATTGATCGATTGATTGACTGAATGCATGTTAGGACCTGAGGTTAAGTCCTAGCACTAAAATTGATTGATCGATCGATTGATCGATTGATTGACTGAATGCATGTTAGGACCTGAGGTCAAATATTAGCACCAAAACTGATTGATTGATCAATTGATTGATTGATCGATCGATTGATTTAAAAATAGAAACAGATTCCATGAATCAGGTTTCGGGACTGGGAGTGCGGCTGAGCACCAGAGCACTTACCTCACACTTATGAGGCCCTGGGTTCAATCCCCTGCGATGCCAAGACAAACAAAAATCAAGAACAGGATTTAAAATGAAATAGAGGTTGCAGGCTTGACAAGAGAGTGTCCTAGAGCCTTGGGTGCTGAAGGCTTACAGCAATAAACAAAAATCCAAAATGCCATGCCTCAGTTTCCCCTTAGTTGAACTTAATCTAAACAGTTCTGTAATGCCCTCTATATAAATACAAAGGGCTAGTGTTCAAACTAGAGTGAGTCATAGATTTCTCTAGAGATTCCTGGGTAAGTTGAAGTCCAAGGTTTAATTTATTTTAAATCAGGCTAGAGGAACTCACAGCTTTCAGTACATTTTATGTTTTTCTTCAAACAAACTCTGTTTAATTTTAAGCTACCTTAAATAGAAGCAAAGAAAAAAATTTATTCAGCATACCACATGTATTTAAGGGCATAGATAGCTGCTTATCAAACCCAGAAGAGCCCGGACAGGGCTGTGGGCCTGTCTCCTCCGTAGTTAACTTGCACCTGTTCCATTTTCAGCTCGCAGAACTGTGGGACATGTTTTTCCATTCATATTAATTGGATTTTAAAGTGACCTTGTCCGTGTATTGATTTGAATTAAAATTTTCTACATCAAGGTCAAGTTGGCATATATCTGACAGACAAAATATTAATAAGCCAAGTACTGCCTAATAGGGTATCGACAGAAGAAATGGAGATTTAACAGAGCAAGTTTGCCCCCAAGGGCACCATGGTACCATTCTAGTGCCAGTGACCAGTCTGTGTAGGGACCACCTTCACCTGGATTTGCTCGTGTCATTGTGGGGACTGCACCTGCTTTTAAGTCCTCAAGCTGGCCTCTCTTCAGCAAGAGCATACCTGGCCACCCAGACGGGTGCTTCTCTGATAGGTGGGTTTAGGATGAGCCTTCAGCTCATCTGAGCTCCATACAGGCCACCCTGGGAATAGGGCTCGTTGACCCTTCATCCACTGGAATCGCCCCAGCCTCTCTCATGAGTCCAAGCTCAGAACTGCGCGTTTAACATTACTTCACTTCGGTAGTGGAAGTGCCTCAAAGCTTCCTTCACCATTTCCTCTCTTGCCTGTTGTCTTAGTAGATGGCCAGACCGTCAGCTGCCTGGTGCTCAGTGGAAACTCAGAGGGCCTAGCTGCCCCTTCACCTCCTATTCCGTTCAACAGAAAATCGTGATTTTTGTTTTGCTTTGTTTTGTTTGCATGTGTATGTGGCATGCATGTGGGGGGTGCATGCAGGAGTGTGTACATGTGTGTACATGCATGTATGGAGGCCAAAGGTTGACACCCGGTGTCTTGATCACTCCCCACCTTACACACTGAGCTGTAGTGCTTCATTCCGACCAGAGCCTGCTGAGTCAGCTGGTCTAGACAGCTTGCTCAGCAGCTCCCTGGTCTTCACCTCCCTAATGCTAGGGTTACGGGCTGCACACATGGGTGCTGGGGACCCAAACCCAGGTCATCTTGCTTGCACAAGGGCTTTACCCACTGAATCATCTCCCCAGTCCTAAACCGTGTCAGTTCTTTTTTTAAATTTTATTGAGTTTTTGTCCATAAATACATCTTGATCATATTTAGACCTCCTCCACTAGCTGCACTCCCCATAGACCTCCACACACACCAGGCGTAATACATTCTGTCATATACGTTAAGACCTACTGAGTCAAGTCTGTGTCCCCAAATGTCCCTCAGTGTGAATCCATCCACTGGAGCCTGGTCAACCTATCTAGTGTTAAGTCCCTTGAAGAAGACCAGCTCTCCCTCACCCAGCAGTGTTCAGTTGCCAATAGCTCCTCAGCTAAGGTTGGGGCTTCTTACCCATGACCCCACTTCTGTGCTGGGTTTTTGTCTGGTTTGAGTCTGCATGGGTCTTGTGCACGCTGTCGTCACCTTTGCTATAAGTTCATTTGAGCAAGTTCCCAGCTGCCTGGAAAACTTGTTTCCTTGCGGCCATCCACCATCCCTGGCTCTTAGAGTTTTCCTCCCTCTCTTCCACGATGGTCCTTGAAGTCTTGCTGGATTGTAGGAGTCCTGTCCAGGGACACTCACTCTGCAGTCTCTTATTCTCTATTATCTTGGCCAGTTGTGGCTCTCTGTGTTAATCACCATCTGTTGCGTGAGGGAGCTTCGCTGGTGAGAGCTGAGCGGTGCGGTACTATTCTCTCTGCCCCTCTTCTGCTCTGTGCCGAGTCTTAGGTGGAGATGTGTCACTTAGGGCTGGGCATCTCAGAGGCACTTGTTCTCTGCATTTGGCTGGTTGGGAACTCCGTAATAGTCTCCATCTGTTGCAGAAAGAAGCTTCTTTATTTTAAATTTATTATTTTTATGTTATGTGTGTGAATGTATTGCTTGCATGGAGGTAAGTGCACTCATGTCATGTCTTGCCTACAGAGGTCAGAAGAAGGTGTCAGATCCCCTAGAACTGGAGTTATGGACGGTTGATAGCCAGCCACCATGTGGGTGCTGCCATTTGAACCCAGGTCCTCTGCAAGAGTAGTCTGCAAGATGGTTTTTAACTGCTGAGCCATCTCTCCAGCCCCCTAAAAGAAGCTTTTTTAAATGAGTGGTGATGGGCATACTTGTCTATAAATATAAGGATCCATACTTAGCATACAGTAAGAAATTAATTTCACATCTAGGGATGTGAGACAGGTTTTTCTCTAGGATCTGTGACTCTCCAGCCATGTGTATTTGACTGTGTTTGTAGTACCACACGAGTTCCCTCCCATTGAGCAGGCCTTAAGTCCGATTAGATAGCTGTTGATTACCCCAAGATAAGTGCCACTGCACTCCTGATCCCTAGCATCTCCACGTCCCCTGCCAGTGCTGTTTGAAGCGGCCAGCTTCCCACTCATGGCCTCCTTGCTTGCTTTCATGATCCATCTATGAAGCGGGTGTCGTTGGCAGTGTATATCAGACATGCCACTGCTCTGCCTAGCCCTGGCCTCCCTTATCTCTTAGACAGACTGATCTTGTCATCAGAGCCCCACCCTTTGCACCTATTCCCCCACTGATGCTATGTCCTGTACTTGGCCTGGGCTGCCTCCTTGGGAGGCTTCAGTGCACTTGAGCTTCCTTGTCTTCCAATCACTGCATAGCGTAATTTATTTCCCCACTTTCTCACCTCCAAGAACGTCCAAGCATAGGAGCAGGCATCGCTTGTTCGAAGTTCCATCTCTGGTACTTAGAATGGTGCTTAGCATATGGTGGGTACTTGACAAACATCTGCGTGAATGAATAAACGTGCTGGTGCTTCCCCTGCTCACACTTCCTTCGTAACAGTGCAGTTTATAGCTCTTTATCTCTTTTCACATTTGCTGCCGTTCCCCTTCCCTAGACTGTTAGCTCTATGAATGTCTCTAGGTGCTAATGCCTAGCCTACAATAGTGGATGTATTTAACATGTACTGGTGGGCAGGCCATTTGCACTCACAGACAGCTCCGGGTCACATATCATCCACCTGCCGGGCTCTCCTGCTGCCTCTTCCCATCCTCCATCCTGCTAGATGCCCTTCTTCCCATAGTCCTGAAATTTTGTCATCCCCCTTTAACGCTGTATTTTCCCGTCCAGCTGCTGCAAAGAGGCTGTTTAATGCGCCTAGCCAGGACGGGGCAGTCTTCTTCCAGGCCTCACGTGGTCATCCTTGACCCAGTGCCTGTACCAATCTAGCCTGTTGCACCACAGCTCATAAAGCAGCTGCCTCCTTGGTGGGGATGGCAAGACTGGAGCATTCTGGGGGTGGCTTCATGCCCGCCATGTTTGGCCTGAGGTTCAAGTGGGTAGAGGGCATGCGCTGTGGAGGGTTGCTTGCAGATCTGTCAGGAGTGCATTGCTTTCAGTAGGTCAGGAATCTGCAGGCAGCTTCTTCACCAGGTAGTCCATATCTGCTCCACATTCACTTATCTGGAAGGGGTGTGTGTGTGTGTGTGTGTGTGTGTGTGTGTGTGTGTGTG
>NW_008347322.1:2903811-2977109 GCF_000622305.1 Nannospalax galili
CTAGACTTGACTGATAATTTGGGAAGACTCTTCCTAACACCGCAAGGGAATCCAGAGGTAGAATGAGATCAGGAAGTACAATTCTGTTCTCATTATTTTATGTTTTTGTGGGTGGACTTCTGTTGTGGGGGACAGAGGTAAGATTGTGAAGAATCTTATTTCTTCTGTACTATAAAACAGAAAATTATTTCATAGCTATGCTTTGTCATGAATCCTTTCAGAAATTTGACAAATGGCAATGTCTCCCGTGATGAAATGCCTAGCAACCAAGCCCAGGTTTGAATTTCCAGGCAAGGACAGAGTTAAGGAGAAACAGGAACGCCCAAATTACATTGATAGCTCATTAGCAAATGATTCCAATGTACTCATGAATGGAATAAGCCACCTATGAAAAATAACCTTATTAGGCAGAGTTTAGTAATTATTAAAAATAATGGCCATAATGATATAGTGATTGCTGCCATGCAGGGAGGTGGGCATGACCCCACCATGACGCTGGGCATAGTCAGTAGCCCCCGCTGTGTGATCCCCACAGGGCTACACCTTGGAGAGGAGGCTGAGGCGCACTGGGTAGCTTCGCCCATACGGCTCTGCTGGTGACAGAGCAGGATCTCAACCACAGAGCCCCCTGTGCCTGTTAGGGGACTGGTGGGACTGGCCCTGCAGAGCCACTGGCTGAGCCCTTGCCTTGTGCTTAGCTCCCACACAGTCACCCTCGAAGAGTGGGGCTTCTTCAAAGGAGGTAACTTGCCCCAGGTCACAGCCTGCGAGCAGAGGTTCACACTCAGATCTGCTTCCTTGAGTGCCATGGCTCACCCTGCTGACGAGGTAGCTGTCTGATTTGTAGGCAGGCTCAGTTTACCGGCCTTATTTTTCTGGGCAAGAGAAATAGAAAGACCCCCCACCCCCCGAGTGTTCTGAATGTATCTGAAACCCAGTCTCTGGGTGGGAGTTGCTTCCAGTTTGAGTTTTCCTTCCTTAGTTTACCCTGCATGACCATCGGATGGTGCTCCGCCATCAGAGGCGCACCTGGGTCCTTCTTTTGAGCCTGGAATGTGGAAAGACCCTGTTCTTATCTGTGCCAGGCGTTGGTGCAACCTCGTAGTTTCTCAGTCACAGCCCCATTTTCCTTCGGCCATGCACTTGCTGTCCTGCCCTCGGTTCTGGGCGACGCTCTCTCACAAGACATGGCTGGGAGGGCTTCGGTCTCTCAGAGTCTGCGTGGCTCAGATGTTTGTGGCTCCAGCCAACTCCACGGTTTCCTAGAAAGCAGCAGCAGCCAGTGCCGAGCCTCTGTGTCCTCAGGCCCCTTGCTGCTGCAGTTTCCACAGCTGCTATTCAGAGGGCAGTTCTGCCCAGCGTGATTCCGGCAGGCCACACATGCCCAGCAGCTGTATACAATCCAGAAGGCTAGCTTTTTAAAAAGCACTAAAATTAGACGAAGCAGGTACATTATTAGTGTCTTACGACAGGGTTTGGAGTGTACACAAAGCCATTGGTGTGGGACGCCAGAGTCCTGCAGAGCAGGGTTTGGAGCCACTTAGCAGAGCGCCAGAGAAGATTGCCAGGTGGCCAGAGGGTCAGGTGACTCCTAGCACCGTGGTCACTCCTGCTGGCATTTGGATTCACAGACCAGGCAAGATATGGGGGAACAGCAAGAGGTAGCTCCTCGCCCTGCACAGAAAAGCACCGACCTTGGGCTCAGATCTTCAGCTTCCTTCTGTTAAGGACAGAACTAAGACAGCTGCCTGGACTGCTTCCTGGGTTCTTAGAGGAGAGCACCACAGCACATAAGTACCCCATCATTAGGGAGCGAATGAGTGAGGTGTATTCATCAAAAGCAGGCCCCAAGAGGCTGTGGGGAGCCTGCATGGCCCCGATGCTTTCTTCAGGCCACACCTAAGAGCCTTACTTGAGGAGTCCCTGGAGCACCCCTGGAGACTGCTCCTGGGCACGGCCACCTCCACCCTGAGCCAGACTTTCTGACTGTGCCTGATGGCTCTGTGATGTAGCACCCTCCTCCCTTGACATTTTGCAAGTGCACTACGTGCTCTGGGGGGTAGCACCTGGGTGTCCTCCAGCTATGCTCAGGTTTATGTCACTTCTATCATCTCCCTAAGGCAAATGGAGATGGGGGCTAAGAGAGATGGCTCAGTGGTTAAGAGTGATTGTTGCTCTTCCAGAGGACCCAAGTTCAGTTCCCAGCACCTACATCAGGAGGCTCACAGTGACCTATAACTCCAGTTCCCAGGGATCTGACACCTTATTCTGACCTCCTCTGGCACCTGCATACACGTGATACACACACAGAGACACACATACACAAAAATAACTCTTTTAAAACTTTATTAATTTATGGGGCTGGAGAGATGACTCAGCAGTTAAGAGCACTGACTGCTCTTGCAGAAGACCTGGGTTCAATTCCTGCACCCACATGGCGGCTACAAACTGTCCTTAACTCCAGCTCCAGGGGACTCCGACGCCCCCTTCTGACCTCCAGCATTACATGACATGGGTGCACTCACATGCATGCAGGCAATACACTCATACACATAAAATAAAAATAATAAAATATTTTTAAAAGAATCAAAGTTTTGAATGGATTATATTTTTTTAAACTTTATTAATTTATTTGTATTTTTTGTTTTTGTTATTTTGAGATAGGGTCTCCCTTTAGCCCCAGCTGACCTCCAGGTCATTATGTAGATCATGCTGGCCTCAATCTCACAGAGGTCTGCCTGCATCTCCCTCTGGCTATTTATATTTGTATTTGTGTGTGTGTGTGTGTGTCTGTGTGTCATGTGTGTGTCTTGCCTGTATGTATGTAAGTGCACCTTGGGCATGCAATGCCCACAGAAGCCAGAAGAGGGCATTGGATCCCCTGGAACTGAAGCTACTAGTGAGTATTAGCCACATGTGGGTGTTGGGAACTGAACCCAAGTCCTGTTGCCTGCATGTGTTTAAGTGCACCCATGATGTGCAGTGCCCACAGAGGTCAGAAGAAGGCATTGAATTCCCTCTGGAACTGGAGTTATAGATGGTTGTTAGCTGCCATGTGGGTGCTGGGAACTGAACCCAGGTCCTCTGCAAGAGCAGCCAATGCTCTTCTGAGCCATCTAGCCCTATCTTTTTTTTTTTTTTTTTTTAATGCGAGAAGAAGGCTGGGCATAGTGGTGCACTTGGGAGGCAGAGGCAGGTGAATCTCTGTGAGATTGAGATTGAGGCCAGCCTGGTCTACACAGCAAGTTCGGCCAGCTGTGGCTACAGGGAGACCTTGTCTCAAAAATCCAAGAGAGAAGGGGGTCAGGGAGGAGATGGAGCCTGTGTGGTAACCTGATTCTCAGAATCAGTGTCCCTGGCCAGTGTGGCACAGCTACATGATAGATGAATGTCTATCGGGACCCCCACACCTTATCCTAGTCCTTCTTTTGAATTAGTGCAGACGAAGTTTCTCAGGACTGTAGTGAAGAAAACTCTCTTCCTCCTGCCCCCCCACTTTTGAGACCTGCCTGCCTCTCTGCGTGCACTTCCTAAGCATTGGTTGCAGCAGCCCCCAAGGCTCCCTACACATCAAGCTGCTTCTCCCTTCTTTGTATGGGGAAAAAGCAGCATTCGTGGTGGCTTAATATAAATAGTTGGCTTTTCAAAATAATATTCCCCAAAGCAGGGCTCAGAAATGCAGTGAACTGTCAAGAGTGTCGAGTCCTGTGCCGTCTCCTTTACCTCCTACACACATGCCCTGTGCCAAGTCAGAGGTGCCGTCTGGCCTGAGTTCCTCAGTATGTGGTCAGTGTAACAGCCGCCCCCCCCCAGCTCTACATGCAGATGCTGTTTCTCTCACTCTACTTTGGCCCTGCACAGGCTACATGAATGAGTATTTAGTGATCAGCTTCTCTCCCCAACCACGAGGTAGTCACCAGTAGGATAACGTTTCAGACACGGGGTCTGTTAGGTTTTTGTTGGTAGCAGAACTGAACCAAATACTTTTTCTCTTCTCAACTGTCCTCCCACTTCTCTCTGTGGTTGCCTCCCCACAGTGAGCTAAAAGTCCTCTCAGGAGAATGGAGCCTAGCAGACAACTACTAAAGGCCACCACCCACCCCGAAATGTGGCTGACCCCATCCAGGGCTGGCAGTGCCCACATTGCCACAAGCTGTCCCTGGGCAGAAGAGGCCGGCAAGGAGGCCGCCTGGAGCTTTCCAAGCCCCCAGTTCCCACTCAGGAGCAGAGTGCTTCCTTGTCTTACAACCACTGATGCTCACAAGACCGGCTGCCACAGAAGTGGTGAGTGAGTTCTTAGATGTGGTGTTCAGTATAGAAAAGTGTTACCTTGGCAACAGCAAGGATGCTTCATTTCCAGATGGCATTAGCTTTTATCTGTGGCACCCAATAGCTGTTGCCAAGAACCAACCCGTAGCCCCTGTCAGTGAGCATCTCGCTCTGACTCTGGCAGCATTGGCTGGTTGTGGAAAGATGTCCACTGGCCCATCTGTGATGCACTGCTGTATCAGGCTGTCAGAAGCCCAAGGTCACTACAACCCAGTGCATCCAGACATCCTCAAAGCTCATGCACTCCAGCTATGTGAGCATCTGACTCACCGTGGAGCAGTGCTGAAGCCAGAAGCACTTGTAGAACGTCCCGGTGGCCTGTCAGCGTGCAAGAGGAGTGGGGCTTCTTCAGAGCAGACGATTCGCCTCAGCTCACAGAGCCTGTGGGCAGAGCAGAGGACCACACTCGGGTGCTGAGGCCGGGAGCACTTGAAGAACGTGCACTGAGCTCCAGTTGATGACCTGGCTGCAGAATGGTGGCTCCTGCTCTGCTGCGCCGCACTCTGAAGAAAGCTTTGTCTGCACAGTGCCCTCGGATGAGTGTTGCAGCCTGCATCTTCTCTTGGGATTTCCTCAACCAGCCCCTGAGCACTTCATCCCACGGTTGCACGTACAAGTGAGAGGCACTCTGACTTCTGTGTCGTGCTGCCTGGAACAGGCACTCAACAGCAAGCACAGAAAATGGCCATCACTGGAGGCGGTGAGGTCAACTCCATTGGCCCTGTGGCCCTTCCGCTGAGCTGCAGGCTTTCAGGCGCTTCTGCTCAGCGCTCATTCATCAGACCCCACTGTTTTGTTTGTCCTTCAGGACTCAGCACCACCGTTACTCCCTCTCCTACAGCCCTTAGTGTGGCAGCAGGAGGCGGATGAACCCCAGGAGGCAGATGGACCCCAGGAGGCGGATGGACCCCAGGTGGTGGATGGACCCCAGGAGGCGGATGGACCCCAGGAAGCGGATGGACCTCAGGTGGTGGATGGACCCCAGGTGGCGGATGGACCCCAGGAAGCGGATGGACCTCAGGTGGTGGATGGACCCCAGGTGGCGGATGGACCCCAGGAGGCGGATGGACCCCAGGAGGCAGATGGACCCCAGGTGGCAGATGGACCCCAGGTGGCGGATGGATCCCAGGTGGCAGGCTTGCTGACCTCGAGCAGCAGCAATCCTGACTCCAGCCTCAAACCATTGCACCCCAACAAACTCCAGCAGGGGCGCAGACTGAGAGCAGTAGCTGCTACTGAGCCCTTCCTCTGTGCCACCCCTGCGTCTGCATCTATATATTGCCCACTGGACTCCTCCTGACCCTTCTGCAAGGGAGGCAGCCTTGTGTTTCTTCAGATGGGAGGAAAACAGCATTTAAAGAGTACGGTACCGAGGAGGCGCTCCCAGCAGCAGGGTCAACACCTAACTGAGTGCACCTGGCCTCCGGAGCTCCAAGTTTGGACAGTATCACCATGAGCATGTTGACACTCTATGCCTCTCCAACTCATATGAGCACTAGAGTCCTTTCTGACAAACTTCATAGAGCCTCATGGAATTGAAAGATAGTAAAATAAACTAGTGCAAACCTTCCCACCCCTCCACACACAAGTGCCTCCTCCAAGGGGTCCTGCCAATAACCCAAGCCCCAGGCACAATTCCTGACTGATCTGTGGGAAGTACAAGGTAGGAACATGTCAGTGTGTCATGCAGAAGCACCAGTGAGGACAGACTATGGTGCCATACACAGCACATCTTCCTGCCTCCTCAGCTAGCAAAGCAGGCGAAGGAGGCACCCGGACCTAGACTGTGACTCTCATCCACCCAGCACCCATATTTCGATCCTGGCATATGCAAATTCTTTTAAAAAAGTGGCATTTGTGAGACTTGGAAATCTAAACTGACTAATAAACCAGGTGTTTGCTGATTTTGGAGAGTTGCTGTTATCTAGACATAAGACATGTCACAGTGTGGCTTTTTTGTTTGGAAGGCTCTTGTGTTTCAGAGAAACATACTGAAATACAGAGAAACAATACCATGGCTGTTACTGTTTCACTGGGAGGGAAAAGGAGGTGGAGGTGACTCTGTGTGGCCAGATGTAACACTAGGTAGCCTGGAGGAGTCATTTGTTACAGCCAGATCAATCTGGTCTTTGTTACTGAAAGGTAGATTCTTTTATTTTAATGTATAATGGATGTTTTGCCCACGTGTATATAAGTGGAGAGGTCAGAAGAGGGGGTTGGATCCCCTGGAATTGGAGTTATGGATGGTTGTTAGCCATCATGTGGGTGCTGGGAACTGAACCTAGGTCCTCTGCAAGAGCAGCCAGTACTCTGACCTGCTGAGCCATCTCTCTAGCCCCATACTAAAAGGTTTTTTAAAACCAAGTTGGGCCAGGAGTGGTGGTATATGCGTTTAATCTCAGCATTCAGGAGGCAGAAGCAGGCGGATCTCTGTGAGTTCGAGGCCAGCCTGGTCTACATAGTGAGTTCCAGGACAGCTGGGACTACAGGGAGACCCTGTCTCAAAAAAAGCAAAAACAAAAATTATTTAGAACAAGTATCTCAAAAGTGTGGATGGTGATTATCTTTAGCTGAAAAGACTGAGCAGTTGTCTTTCTTTTCTCTAATTTTAGACTTCTGCTAAACTCTTTTTAACTTTTCTTAGTACTACTTTAGAACACCTAAATTGAATCTTTGAGACAGGCTGGCCTCGATCTCATGGAGATCCACCTGCCTCTGCCTCTGCCTCCTGAGTGCTGGGATTAAAAGCATGTGCCAGCACACCCAACCTAAATTGACTTTTAAAACAGAAGTTTTCATGCCTTTACTGTATATTTCTGATATCTCTCTTCAGAAACATAAGGAGCTACTGAGACAATTTGTTGGTTAATTAAAGCTCGCTAGAGTTTGGTGTTTTTAGAAAACAGTTGCTCAGTTACGTGAGCTCCTAAACCATGCAGTAGAAGACAGGCATTCTGCGGGCGGCATGTGAGCCCTGCCTCCATTACAGAGTGATGACACCCCTCCTATCCTGCCCTCCTTCCCTCCCAGGAGGCCCCTATGGCTCCTGCCTTTGTGGTCAGGGTGCCTTTTTGGTACCCTTAAGTAGTAATTCTCAGGTACCCAAAAAGCACCCACCTAATGTCATCTGGTGTAACGGTATTTAAAGACGGGAATAGATGTGTGTGTTCGCACTCCTTTAATGTACGCAAATGCACTTGCTCTTTCTTTCTGTGCTTATAGTCTATACAAGTTTAGGCACATAACACGGAAATATCAACCCAGCACCAAAACAAGGATCCAGGTGTCAGGGTGCTCACTGGCACCTACAACTATTCAATCAGGCAGAAACTGTAGGGACCATGGCAACAAGGAAGGGTTGCTTAGAGACGGTGTCTTAAGACCCTGGCAACAGGTTGGCATGGAGGAATCTGGCCTACTATGTGAGCTGAGGCTCTTGGAAACCAGCAGGCTTCCTTTCCACAAATTCTGGGACATTGAGCCCTAGGGGAACAGCCAGACCCAAAGGCCTCAGGTGGGTCCTGGGCCAGGTCTGCCTCCATGTCTCACCTGGGAACTGAGAAGAGGTTTAGCGCAGGGCTCAGGCATTGCCCGAGCCCAAGGGAAGGCTGTGCTCCTCTATTCTTGTGCATGCTGCAGGCTCCTCCTCCCTGGTCTGAGAGTCGTCTTAGATGTTTCCTTAATTCATATGCGCTTAGGTTCTAAGAGAGTAAAGCACATTGTACATTTCCAGGATGGAGTTCCTCTTCTGGCTAAGTGGAGCCATGCTCTCTCCTTCACACTCCGCTTTGACGTTTCTCCACTCTGTTCTAGCTGTAAATAGGCAGCCCCACCAAGGAGGCGCAGTGCCTGTTGCTCCTCTCCATTAGGCTCCACACATCCCTCCACACATAAATGGGACCAGGGAACAGTAGGGAAGCCAGCGGGCTCGCCAAGCCCTAGAAAGCCAGCATTCAAGGATCCTAGGCCTAGAAAGTGCTGGGAGAGCCACTGCATCCAGCAGAGAGGGCGCAGCACTGTGATGAGCTGGGGCCAGCAGCGTCCTTAGGAGGTTCCAGGAAGAATTTGCACTGTCAGTCCCATACCTTAGAATAAGTGCTGCCCCCGTTTCCTGTACCACCTCACTGGAAACAGGGCAGCAGTTAATGGTTTCTGCTTTCCACCATCCTGCCCAGCTCTGTGTAATTTTTGTGTTACAGTGTGAGCCTTCATGTTCACATACTCATGTTTCGACAGGTGACCTTGGGAAAGGTGTTGAAAGTGATCGTGGTCATGAGGAGCCTGTTCATTGATCGTACAATAGTAAAGGGGTATAATGAAAACGTCTACACAGAAGATGGCAAGGTAAGCATCTTAGAGTCACGGGAGGGGGTGTCTTTCTCTGCTGAGCCTCAGAGCAAATACAGGTGAATGACATTCAGAACCAGCAGTCATCACTGAAGTGATCCAAACAGACTTGTCAGGATGAAGACGACCCTCGACAAAAACCATCTCGCACTCTCCTCTTGCATTTTCATCAAAACTTGGCTTCCAGCTCCGAGCCCGATGCCCTCACTTGAATTTCTAATTTATCACCTTAGACCCCAGTTGCCTCATTAAATGTGTCTTCTGAGAAAATAGATTTTTTTTTTCAAGTCAACCAGCACATCAGTAGCCCACAGTTCAGCATTCTGCTTCTCCTAGAGCTGTGAGGAAGATTCGAGTTGGTCTGACACAACCCTATGACACTCAGCCCGTGACCCTCAGAGGTGGCCTTAGGAAGTCCTCTCTGTAGCTGTGCACTGAATGCTGCTGCAGGAAGAAGGTGGCTTCTTCCACATAGAGTTCATGCCGCAGCCGCTCGCTTGCGCTGAACACACTGCAGGAGGAAGACAGGTGCTTCCCACGGCTGGCTGGTTTCATGGCAGGTTCACTTGCGTGGACCTCTGGTTTCTTTGGTCCATACTCTCCATCTGGCTCTGTGGAGTGCAGTGGAGGACACTAATGAGAGCTGACAGCCTTCATTTGTGTCTACTCCCAAGCATAATGAGCACCTGCCCCATAGACCCACCCTGATTCTCTCTGTCACTTCCCAGCCTGAGGCCCCCTCCCCCATCATTTCCTTTCCTCATTTTGAATGTTAAAAATTAAAAACATGCCAGGCATGGTGGTGCACACCTTTAATCCCAGCACTTGAGAGGCAGAGGCAAGCAGATCTCTGTGAGTTCGAGGCCAGCCTGGTCTACATAATGAGTTCCAGGACAGCTGGAGCTACAGGGAGACCCTGTCTCAAAAAGACTAAAAAAAAAAAAAAATTAAAGACATGTTAATAGTAGCACCCACCACTCAGTGACCATATTGTAATCAGAATAGACTGTTCTTCAGAAGCCAGTGATAGACATGGTCTAGCACCTAGCAGGTGCACCAGTGCTGTGGTTAAAGTTTGTATTTTGAGTGAGGCACCCAGCACCCCCATGTCCCACAAAGCATGGGCCACCTAAGAAGCTACTTTGATTCAAAGTTCTAGTTCTCTGCTGGCTCCCATAGGTCTCCTGACTGATAGCAAATCATCTATTGAAAGATTTCCTTTTTGTTTTGGAAAACCAAACTGGCCTTGGAGCAAACATGGAGAGTGCAGGTGACAGTCGGATGAGCATGGCACGTGCCATTCTAAGCTCTGCCTGGGCTCCAGTGAGCAGCCAGCTCGCTGGTCTACTCAGAGGTCACCTAGGACTGGTACACACCTCCCAAGGAGACCAGCCTTTGGTGGGCACAGAGAAACTCATTCCTCTGGGGTTTTTACAAGGTTAATGACACTGTGAAACAGCCTGGAAACACGTGGATTGGAGATAAATAACACATGCATAGAAAGTTAGACTATAATTAGTAGTATGCTTGTAAAGTTACCAAGTCAGGATGTGAATGAGTCCCACTCCAAATTCAGACAAGGAACTCAGATCTGCCCACTTTGCATGGTGCCGGTGACGTTACACTGACATGATTGCACCAAACCGGAAGTATCCACAGTAATACACAGGCATCAGCACTCTGCCACCTGGTATACAGTCATGCTGCACTTAAAACAAGAGAACTGGAAAATGGTCCCCGTAGAAGCCGTGTCCTATAGATGCACTCTCTGGTGACCCTGCTGCAGTGGCAGCTTCTCTCCAACTTTTCCTTGGCACCTGCTCCCCAGGGTTCTCTCTTCTACTGCCCACGCCCCTTGACTGTTCTCACTCCTGTCCAGACCTAACCCCGTCAGCTGCCTGAACTCGGGTTCTCTCTTCTCTCTCATCTTGGTCAGCCGTAGCACCACCAGCTTGCCCAAACTTTCCTCCCTTGCATCCCTGCGGGCTGGTCTGTCAGCCGGTGTTGGCAGCCACCCCTCTAAGATCTCCATGCTGCAGGCCCTCCTGTCTGTCCTCTGTGTCCTGGTTCCTACTGTCATTGAACTGGATCCTGCTCTTCTTGCCCCAGAGCCAGGCTTCAGTGGTCTTCCCTCCCCCAGTTCGTCCCACCCTCAGCTTCCAGACCTGTCTCCCCAACGCCCCCCACGCATAGGCTTCGCTTGCCTTCGCCATCTCAAGCACCTTCCCAGAGCAGGAAGTCAGCTCTTAAAGGGTTAGGTACAGAGCAGCTCATGAGCAAATGGATCAAGACACACTGGGCTACAGAGTCCCCTATCTTTCTTTTGCAGTCTTGGGGGCAGAACCCAGGGTCTCCCACGTGCTAGGCAGGCACTCCACCACTGAGCTGCTCCCTCCCCCTAATCCTAGCCAAGAAGTTAGGTGTCATTACTGTAGAAGTTTCTGGAGCTTTTGGTTTGTATGCATCCCTTGTGACTGTCGAAGAGGTGCATACAGTCTGTAGTGTTTTTCTCACTGGGTCACCAAGTTCCTTGGTCTTTCCAACTTTATTTTTCCTCAGAGCATGGTATGCCAGCCACGTGCACACATGCTTCGAGAATCTGGCTTACGGAACCAACTTCAGACCCCCTCACAGGGCCTGAGCCCACCTGCCACGTTCTCTACATGTGTCCCATCTGGCTCCAGCCTTGGTGCTCACTGTGGCTCTCAGGACAGCTCACTCATACACACACTTGCCCATTCTGTCTTTCCCTGGATGCTTGTCCTGGCTCATCCACCTGACAGACTTTTACCTTCTAAAGCCGCTTCCTTCACATTTTCCATGTGAAATGTGAGATTTCCCATGGGCTGGGTTTTACGAGGAGTGGAGTGCTGTGCTCATGACCGTAGGCTGTGGAGCTGTTCTTCGTTTGCCTCTGTTCACCGGTAAAGGCTCATTCAGCATCAGTGACATGGCCATAGAATTTTGGAGGTCTTTTGCCAGCACTAGAATTAACACGCTGTTACTGTGCCCCACCCTCCTCTGTTTTCTCAGTACTGACTTGGCTGGCCTGGTGGATGTTGCTCTATTCACACTGTGCCTTCAGGCTTAGTCCTCCTAACCATCCCATGTCTTAGGAACCTTTTTTTACAGAAAAGAAAGTTGGACAGAGAGTCACCACAGCTACAGCCACACAGAGCCGGCACACAAGCCTGTGTCGCCAGCCTTGTCCTGTGACTGTCCCAAGGAACAGCCTAGAAGCGCTGTCGCACGGGAGAGGCTACAGCACCAGCCTGCCTGTGAGCTGGGAGTGCTCAGCTGGACAGTGGAGAATCAGAGCTAAGAAGCAGCAGCATTAGAGTCGTGAGTCGTCAGACTGAGGGGCACACGCACGCATAGGTTCCCTTGATGAAAGAGTCGCATGGGTCCTCTGCACATCAGAAAGAATGGGAGCGTTTTGAGGATCTGGGTTTGCAGCTGGCAGACATCAGAAGTGTGCTTCGCAGGAAGCCTCATGATCCCATTTACCAGTGTGTCCACAGGCCCGTGCAGCAGGCAGGGACCTCAAAACCAGACAGAGAAAACCCAAGAGGGCCAGGCCCCAAGGTCCTGAGGGCGGTTCACCCACAGCTGGGGGGAGCTCTCAGCTGGCCTGCCCCTGAGACCTACTGTCACCATTTGATTAGCCCTGTTTTTGTTGAGTACTTACCAAAAGAGGAAAAGAAGACAGCGTGGACACTGCAAGTGTTCAGTTCTGAGTCCTGAGCCTCGTGTGTACGTACTTCTGTGTGTGTACATACACACATGCACTAATGCTGTCTGTGTGTCACAGTGTCTGTATATCCTAACAAGACAGAACATTCGGAAGGCACCATTGGAGCGTGGGGTGTGGTCTGCGAGGACCCACTGTCCCTTGCAGTTTCACTGTTGTCCGACACAGGCTAGCATTTGCTGAGCTGGTGCCTGGAGGGAGCTGGGGCTGGGTTTTGCTGCAGTCTCCTGGAACTCAGCCTGAGGTGCATTCAAAACCTGCCTGCTGCAGCCCTGACTTCTGCCTGTGCGGTTGTCCACAAGCGCTAGTGTCTGCACACGGTCTGTGATGCTGGAGTGGTGGCCAGGCATGCATACACAACCAGTTTCCAGACTTAGCCGGTTTTTTCCCATCAGCATCCATCCCACCCATGTCACCTTGTACTTGCAGTGACGGCCAACTACCCTGATGCCCCATCTCTTCACCTGTGAGGCATATTTTTGATACCAAGCACTAGTAACCTCATTTCTCTAATAAAGAATAAAACTGCTCTTCAGACTTACCAACCGCTATTCATTGTACTCGGAGTCAGAGCTGTGACTCTGCATGTTAACAGGCAGGGCGTAGGAGCACCTGGCCATAGTCCTGACTGTACGTCAGTCAGACAACTGAAAAAATGGAAGTGTCTCGGTTGAATTTCTCTTATTAGGGGATTTAGGTTATGTTAATGCCGTAGCTTCATTAATTACCCCATATCAATAAAAAAGGCAGCTCTTAGCCTCCAAGCGGAAGAGGAGAAGAAATGGGGGTATCAAAGGGAACCTTCAAAGACAGCCAGAGCTGTCTCCAGGGTAATTTCTGATCCCGTATTCTTCCCACTTCAAAGTTGGATGTGTGTGTGTGTGTGTTTGGGTCGAGGGGGTTGAGGGAAGCTTGAATCTGATTTCTCTAATAAGTGTTGGCATCAGCCCCGTTTGATATTAGATGCAGGGAACATTTTGATTTGTTATATAGCCTTTGAAATTGTTCAGACGACCTTCAGAAAAATGGCCTCTTCTTACTTGTGGGAAGGACGAGAGCTGGGAAGGGGTGCAGTATCACTCCTCTGCAGAGGAGCCCAAAACTGTGCTCTCAGCAGTTTTTTTGGTAACAAATGCCTGTCCTGATCAAAAGTGAAAAGTTGAAAAATAATAAGCCACTAGCACTGCACTCCTCCGTGAGACTCATTCCCTCTATTTTCCTTGGGGGGGGTGGGCAGCCTGAACACAATGACCACACCAAAGTTTCCATGACTCAGAAAGCGTGGGCAGCTGCAGAGACCTGTCACTGGTGCCCAGCTGCATCCTTCACCAGACTGACACAACTGGCACCCCTTGGCTTCACAAGACAAAGCTCCCAAAGATCTGCAGCAGAGGTTGAGGCCCTGCTGCAGCTTCCAAGTTTTGTTTGGAAGTGTCCATTTTAGGTCGTTTAAAATTCTCTGTATGTGCCGCCTTCTGAAATGAAATAGAGAATTGATAATGTTCTGATAAGCTGCCTGCGCTTCCGAACACTGCTAAATGAATTTTAGCGATGACGATTGTCGCAGCAGCAGGCCTGGCATGGCTTTACAAGGCTCAACACTGCAGGAGCCCCAGTGACAATGTGAGGGCTCTGAGTCCCATCCCAGCTGGTCAAGCTGAGAAGCGGACTCCTCCCGAGTTAGCCCTGGGTTCCAGGTGCAGAGCTGCCGAACACCCCACTACACATTTTCCATGTTCTCTGGACCTAGGTTTCCTGTCTGAGTTGGAAGTGGTTTTATCAGCCCCGTGCTGGAAGGATGCCCTTGCTGACTGGCAGAGGTGATGGGGATCAGCAGAGACAGAAAAACCTTGCCACTAACATCAGGTCATTCCCTTAGCTGCTCCTGTGCTCTAAGAGGTCTTTTGACACCTTGGTGTTTGTCCTGAGGACAGATGTGTGTACACTAGAGCACCTGCTCCTCTGCGGGGCTGGTTTTCACACCCCTGAAAATAGACCCTGTTCCCATCAGAACAAACTCTAGTCCTGAGTTCCTGAGCTACCCCTGGGCTGCAGGTTTAATCACCCCGCGCCATGAGGCTGCCTGGGCCCCTTTGGATCCTTCAGATTGCCCAGTGTTCAAACGGGGAGCCTCACTCCTTCCCTGACACCACGGTTCAGACTAATGTCTTATTCACCAGCCTGAAGCTTTGCAGCTCCAGAATGTTCCCTTTTTGAATATTGCAGCTAGCAAAAAAATGGTTACCCATGCCCATCTCTGCAGCAAGTAAGCGAGAGCTAATAAATATTCACTCCAATCAGCCTTGGCCTCCCGAATTGAATGTCTGAGTTCTTCCTGGCCCTGAGGAGAGACAGGGCATTGACTCCAGAACGCTTATTTAAACGGCTTTCTTTGGCATAAATCTAGCAGAAAATCAAGTATGAGCCACCTGCCAGGGGTTCCCAGCAAAAGGGGAGCCCATTGTTACCAAGTCCCTTTCTGGGCCACGTGTACCAAGTAAACAGACCGCACTGTCCAGGGCCTCCTGGTCCCAGATGGTAGATTTGTCTCCTGGGGTCCTGAGTGATATATTTAAACCTTCCCAAAAGGAGGCACAGTGAATAGGCATGGTGTGTTTTGAGAATCCACAATTAGGCTGCAGAGTCAACTCTTAATTAAGCCTCTGCCCGTTTCTTTCTAAATGGTTTTTTAACATAGATGCTAAAGGTCTCTAATCTTTAAAATAAAATCTGCAGCTTTTTGGTTGTGGCTTGTGCTTCTTGGCCCATTGTGTGTGGTGTGAGTAGGCAGGAGCGTCAGCAGTGGAGAACTCGGCAGCAGCTGCAGGCTGGGAACAGGAGAGCAGTGTCACCTCCAGGTTCCTACACTGATGGTGCTCTTCCTAAAACAAAGATCTAGAGTGTACGGTGTCTCTGTCATCTCAGCAGCGATTTTGGTTCAGCAAAAGATGAGAGGTCGTTCCTCTCTGCCCTGAGGTCCCTGGGCAATCTGTAAGTGCTGCGTTTGTTCAGTGCAGGGCGAGCTGCTGCGCCGAAAAGGCATTGGAACCAGGCTTCCCCCAGATGGGGCTGCCTGCCTCACAGAAGGGACGGGCGGTGGGAATTAGCAGCATGCATTTTTTTCTTTTTTCTCTTACATTTATTTTGTGTGAGTGCGTGTGGAGTGACAGGACAGCTGGCAGGGGTTCTCTCTTTCCCCTATGTGGGTGCTGGGCATGAAGCTCAGGCCCTCAGGCTTGGCAGCGGGCACCCGTCCCGGCCAGGCCGGCTCACCAGCCCTTGCATCTCGGTTACCCTTGTCGCTTTTCCAACCAGATTGCTAACGGGTCAGATTAAAGCTCCAGTGTCTGGGGGTTTTTTTCAGATTCTTCCCATCCATTGCTTTAAGGAGCAGGGACTGAGCGTCGATGCCGCTTCTCTGAAGGGCAGTTTGGTGTGGGGGGTGTGCTATTTGGGGTTCTAGGGGACCCAAGAGGGATACAGTATGGGCAGTATGGCAAGGATGGACGGGAGGTGCGTATTCCCAGTGACTTGAGTAAGTATGTGATCAAAGCTTTCCCCTGTCTACCAACTCTGCAGTCTGAGTGGTCAACCCTTCGCCCTCTTCGGCCAGAGCCCAACTGCCCTGCGACAGCCCTCATGCTCCCCTTCCCCCTCTAGTGAGACTCCCTGAAACCAATCATGACCAGGAAGGACTGAGTGCATGCCCAGGTGCAGCCCAACTTTAATGTCAAAGGACTCCTCACAAAGCTCTGTTTTAGCATTTCCTCAGAATAGAACTCTGAAGTGCCCAGGTCAAATTCAGAGCTCACTTCCTGTCTCGGGAGGTTCTCATGTGACTGCTTTCTGTGCTTCCTGGTGCTGCGGATCAATAAGACAGCTTAGAGGCCCGAGCTAACGCAGGGCAGGCCTCCTCCGTCTTGACCACCGGCCAACCCCAGAGGCAGGTCCAGGAGATCCATTCACTGGATGGTTCAATTTGCTCAGCTCCCAGCCTTGTATATTGAGGTCACGAGTCAGGCATCTCTGGGGTTTCCTCACATCCATCATCCCCCTGAGCGGTGTCCTGGTCAGTACTATACTGGAGTAATTCTGGCTTTGCCATACTTAATTTGTTCTTTAGTCTAGAAACAGTGAAAAGGCATGAATCTGGGTTATCATGCACGCTGGGGAAACCAAAGTGACTCAGGTTAGAACCACTGTATGCCGTGTGTGAGACAGAGTGTGCGTGGAGGATGGGACTCAGGTTAGAACCACCGTATGCCGTGTGTGAGACGGAGTGTGCGTGGTGGATGGGACTCAGGTTAGAGTCACCATATGCCGTGTGTGAGACGGAGTGTGCGTGGAAGATGGGACTCAGGTTAGAACCACTGTATGCTGTGTGTGAGACGGAGTGTGCATGGAGGATGGGACTCAGGTTAGAACCACCGTATGCCGTGTGTGAGACAGAGTGTGTGTGGAGGATGGGACTCAGGTTAGAACCACTGTATACTGTGTGTGAGACGGAATGTGCGTGGAGGATGAGACTCAGGTTAGTACCACTGTATACTGTGTGTGAGACGGAATGTGCATGGAGGATGGGACTCAGGTTAGAACCACCATATGCCATGTGTGAGACAGAGTATGCATGGAGGATGGACTCAGGTTAGAACCACTGTATACTGTGTGTGAGACGGAGTGTGCATAGAGGATGGGACTGGTTTCCCCTGAGCCCTGCCCAGATCTTGTCTGGGACTCAAGCTGCCGTGTTTGTGCTGTGGAGCCGCCTTCAAGCCAGGCCTCCTGACCAGCCAGGCATCAGCATCCCCCAGGAGCACTGCTCTGAGGTCTGCTCTAGCCTTCCTAGCTCAGCCACTCCAGAGGGAAGAGCAAGGGGTCTGTAAATTCAAGAACAAAACTCACAAGGACTTCTAGCGCCAGCCAGGTTTTAGCACCACCAGATGTGGTTGTCCATGAAAGGCCTGTCCAAGTGACCTTGGGCAGAGAATGGCTGCTCATCTGGAAAGCAAACCTCCTTCTAGAGGTTAAATGAAGTGGGGGTCAGTAGCTGCTGGTGTTCGTATACTTAGCAATGGCACACTGATGCCCACCATATGCTAGGTCCCCACATTTCAGGACGGGGAGAGCCAGCAGGGGGGAAGTGAAGCCTCCCACCCTCACCAAGCTCATATGGTTCTGTATGGGTTCAGCAGGAGCAGACAAAGAGCAGGAGTGCTTCCATCAGTCAGTTCTAAGTGTCAGGAAAGTTAACTTTTCAGTAGGTGAAGTCAGGACAACAGGCATCAGGAATTATATTCTGATAGGTGACTGGGGAAAACCCCCCTGGTAAAGTGATACTAAGCCTGGAGCCTAGGAGGAGCCGGGCTTGAGCTTGTATAAGGCACTAGCACATAGTGGCACCCGTCCTGCGGCAGGGTTGACTTGGACACCTGACACCATGAGTGCCACGAGTCTGGGCTCCCAGTGAGCAGGGGGCTCGGCACCCAGGAGCTAGATGTAGACATCCCTCCAGGCTTTCTTTAAGTTCCCTTAAATAACCTGAAAATTAGTAAAGAAGAAACTCAAGCAGGCCATTCAGATCCTTTGCAGCCTGAGGTCCTGCTCTGCAACAGTGCTCTGTCCTCTTCGGGTGAAGAGGAATGGCAGTGTTTACAGCAGGGTTCTTGAAGCCCAGAGTTCTGGAATTGATGCTCCTGCTTCTTTCCTTCCAGCTTGACATATGGTCCAAGTCCAACTATCAAGTATTTCAGAAGGTGAGTTTTCAGTCCTGCTTCTTAACTCTGCACTGGGGAACCGTGAATGCTTTGAGGTGTAAACTTCTCAATTCAGAGGCTTTTTAAAAAGTGGAAAAAAGAGTGTGGGGATGTAGCTCAGTGTGTACAGTGCTCGCCTAGCATGCACAAGGCCCTAGATTCCATTTCCAACACCACATAAGCTGGGCGTGATGGCACATGCCTGCGGTGCAGACAATTGGGAGGTGGAGGCAGGAAGATCAGAAGTTCAAGGCTATCCCTAGCTACACAGTTAGGCCAGCCTCAGGAAGAAATGCTAGCTTTGAAAACAGAAAAGAGTGGAAAAGGCCAGACGCAGGAAGCTTCCCACTGTGTGGCCCCTTTGTGTGGCACGGGGAAACAGGGAGCTTAGGGACAAAACTCAGGCTGGCAGTTGCCTGAGAGTGGGAACAGAGACTGACCCCAACGGGACATGAGAGGACATGTGGGCATGGTGGGCATGCTCTGTTTCTGAGGTAGTGGGAGTGCTTATGGTGTCCTTAATCATCAGAACCCGGACTACAGAGTTCCAGGGCTGACTTTCCTATGCAACATGGACCATCGCACGCCCAGGCTTTCAAGCTGTTCCAAGCTCAACCCACTCTTGAGAAACAGTTTCTAAGACCCTGTGGTCTGCATGGCACTTCCCAACCTACTGCACTCCACCTAGTGCCCTCCTGACTTGTTTGGGTACAGAGCTTCTTCCTGAAAACCCATGGAGAAGTGTTAAGGAGGGGCTAGAGAGAAAGAAAAGCTGGGCGTGGTGGCTCATGCCTTTAATCCCAAGCACTCGGGACCAGAGGCAGGTGGATCTCTGTGACTTCCAGGCTATCTGGGGCTATAGGGAGACCCTGTCTCAAAAAGACTAGGAAGAAAAGGAGGGAGGGAGGAAATTTTTAAGAAAATGAGTAGTGACTAGTGAACCCATCCCCTCAACTCTCAGTGGTGAAGGCCCCACTCCTGGCTCCATGGCCCACCGCCTGTGAGGGTTCTCCCCACAGCACTCTGGCCAGCTCCTCCAGGCAGCCACCTTGCCTCTATGCTCTCTCTCCACCAGCCTCCAGCTGTGCTCTGGCCCAACAATGCCAACCCTCCAGAGGTTACTGGTTCAATCGTACCGTTGGCAGGTTCAGCGGCGACTCTGCAGAGCACTCTTGCCATGTCCTGGACAAAGCTAGGTCCAGAAACACCAGGGAGTAGGACACAAGCCATTTAGGTCCAAGGACCACAGGAGATGTGTTGGAATGGTCAGGAGCCCTTCGCAGGGACCATAAACCTCCCATCTGCAAGCTGAGGGAAGCTATTGGGAGGGCAGAAGCCTGTGCTGGCTGGAGGGGACAATGTGGGTGGGACTCTGGTCCCAGAAGTTGGAGTCTGTTCTCTGTTCAGTGAGAAACCCCAAGAGACCATTGATGCAAAGCAGGAATGCTTGACCCGAGTTACTTCTGCACTGAGTTGTGCCCGAGGTGTGCCAGGGACGAGCAGAGGGTGTGGTGAATACCCTCTCCTGGTGCCCGCTGAAAGGTACCTGTAGTTTCAGCAATGGTGAGGCCGATGTAGAGCAGAGAGCAGCCCGGAGCTGAGCAGCACACAGTTAAGGAACCTCATGCATGTGAACATTCAAGAGTCGTGACCTTGTCACACCGAATGCAGTGTGCTGCCCTGGACAACAGGGAGACGGCTACAGTGGGAAAGCTAGCAATGCCCAGGCCAGGGCCAGGCCCGAGTTACAGTGAGTGTCCAGTGCTTCCTTCACTAGGACCGGTACCGTGGTGGTCACTTTTCCCAACGCTGTGACAGAATACTTGAAACTTAAGGAAAGAAAGTTCAGTGAAGCTCACAGATTGCAGGCTCATCCCGGCGGGAAAGGCGTGAAGAACACTGGTGCTCCTTTTATTCAGTGCAGGACCCCAGCGATGGGGGTGCCGCCCACGTTTGGGTGGATCTTTCCTCTTCAGTTAAACCTTTCTGGGAAAACCCTCCTAGAGATACCCATAGGTATGTTTCCATGAGGATTCCAAATCCAGTCAAGTTGACAGAGATTAACCATAATAAGTACCATGGCTTTGAAAGATGTCGACAGTGGGCCAAGAGCAGTTAGCATTTTAAGTTTAGCATTTTAAGGCAGGGAGTTAGGTTCACTGACCAAGGGAAACCCCAACTCAGTGATGCAGGTCAGCAGTTATGACAGTTTGAATGTAATGCTCCTGCAGGGTCATGTGTTCGAGCTCTCTGTCCCCAGCTAGTGGCATTGTTTTAGGAAGCTGTGGAACTTTAGAGCAGTGGGGCCTAACAGGAGGAAGTGAGTTGCCGGGGGACAGGCCTTGAGGTTGGTAGTCAGCCCACTTCCCGTATGTTCTGGGGAGATGTGAGGAGGTGCGGAGCCCCAACTATACATCCAACAACCATGCAGCTACCTACTGCCATGCCTTCCCCTGTGTGAGGAGACCCAAATGAACCCTTCGTCCCTTAACTTGCCAGTCATGGTGCTAAGTAATTTAACAAGAGGCCAGTGTCGCTCCTTGGATCTGTCTGGACCATCTTTGCAATTCTTGTATAAAGCTGAAAGTATTTCAAAATCAAAAATGGTATTAAATTGAAAACATTGTCACCCTGAGTCGTCTAAGGCTCCTTTACCCCAAAGTGTTCCTGGAATCATAACCTGGAACTCACCTCTTTGCTGATCCAGAGCAAAAGACAGAAACTCAGCCTTTGGTGCCTAGGGACCTGTGCAACCTCAGTGCTCTCCCTAAGTGGGGCCGCAGGCCTGTCTACCATCCCAGCCTTAAACCCAGCATTTTCCATGCCAGCCGTTCTTGTCCTCTTTCCCTGTGTTGACTGAGAAGGGGGAGGCCTCACTATCCATGAGTTAGCCGTGGGCTAGTCCATACCAGGGAAGCAAGTGCTGGTCTTTCCTTTAACCCAGTCCTTACCTTTGTGCCTTCTGTGGTATCACGTGTTTTTTTCCCAGGCCCCACAAAGGCCCTCGGGACTTCGCAGGCCCCTGAGCCTAGCAGCCTGCAGCCAGGCACCTGCCTGGTCTTTGGAAGTGGGCCTTCCCTGTGAGTGAGGCCTGCAAAGCTGCCTTTGCCTGCCTGCTTGCCTTTTTTTTAAGATGAGGTCTCACTAAGCAACTCTTGGCTGGCCTGGAACTCACTGTGTAGACCAGGCTATCCTCAAAATCATAGACTCCTCCTGCCTCTGTGTCATGTGAATGTTTCTGGATGCATATGGAAGCTCATCAGGAACTCAGGCCAAGTGTGAAGTGTAGATTTGCCGAATCTCAGATTTAGATAGTGCTATTGTGTTTTTATATTCCCCGCCCCCCTAACCACCTGCCATGCACTCTCTGTCTAAAACTACAGACACACCCAAAGGCAGTATCTAAAATATAATAGTAGTATAGTTGGAGAGATTTACAAGTGCCTGCCGGTCTTTCTCTGTAATTTGTGTGGCACATTTGAAGCGGATGAATTCCAAGTGATAGGCACCATATCCCAACTACAGAGCGGCATGCACTGTGTGCAGAACCTCCTGAGCGTCCTTTGTCCTGTCTTCTTGTCCTGTTTCAACTAGAAGATCAACTCCACTGCTGACCTGCCCTGGTTAAAGACCCTAGTGCCCAGGTGACAGTGCTGTGTTAGAAGTGGACAGGCAGCCACAGGTCTCCTCCCAGGGACAAGTAGGACAGTGGTGGGCAAGCCCTCCTCGTACCAGAGCCTGTATGCACTGTCAGATAAAGGGGCGTCACAGAAAGCTACATGATACAGAATTAAGCTTAATCTGCCCTCAATAAAGCTTCACCTCATCCCGTCACATGGAACAGGAATGGTTTGGTGTCAGAGAGCCTGTGGTCCGAGCTTGCAGGAGGGGCTGGTCAGGTGAGCGTGAGGAAGGTACATCTGGCCTCCCTCCCCAGGGCAGGGTGCTTATGCAGCTCTCATCCTCATTCCAGTCAGGCCCATGCAGACCCAGAGCTGGGGCCTGGCACAGCCTGTAGGGTGGTGGTTAGCATTTCAGACTTAGAACAGCAGGAGAGAACTGGATGGCAACCTCTGTAAACTGCTTTGTAGAACCCCCGTGCCTCCTGTCACCATCTAAATCTGAATGTCCTTACTGCCACTGCCATTAGAGGGTGGTGTTCAGAGGCTGGTGCTAATCCTTCCCTTCTGCTCCTCATCAGCCTTCCTGTGTCCACTGTGTAGACCAGCCAGTATGGGGCCCAGTGCAGTAGTACCAAGTACATCAGGAGGAGAGCGTGGTGTGGGGAAGGAGGCGCCCTGCCCTGGGTAAGGGAATTCCTCGGGCAGAATTGCCCAGCTCCCACATGACCTGATGATGGGATAGACACCCTTCCTGGGCACCCCCACTGAGCTGGGCTTCTAGGCTACCCACAGCAGCTTGGAGGAGTTCTCCCCTGCACTGGCGTTGGAATCCCAGGACTCCCTCCCTTGGAGTTCATTGTACTGTTTCCCTGTTCCTCGCGGGATGTTCTGCCCGCAGTAGCAGCAGCAGGCACGCACAGCAAAGGAGGCCCCATTAGGAAGGCCAGAAGCCCCCGGGGCCTTTCCTCTGGGCAGAAGGGGGCTGCCTTGTAGAGCCAAACCAAGCTTATCCCTGTCTTTTGCTTAAGGAACCAGAGCAGTGGAAGGCAGGCCACCGTCACATTCTCCTGGAGCCTCTGCCTGACACCTGGATCACAGCCACAGCTCTTAGGATTCTATAGCAAATCCCGCCATGGGGAGCAAAACTTGGCCTGCCTTTTGTCTGTGAATGTTGACTGTCAGCAAGCCCTTTTCCGTCTTGCTCATTAGACCCCATACCCAAGTGCTGGGCAGTGGCGGCTCGCCGGGCACAGCTTGCTGTGGAGCCATGGCTGCTAACAGGTGCCTGTCATTTACCACACTCCCCCAGAGGCACCTTGCACTTCATCCTAGGGCGAAGTGGCTTTTTATAGCCAGTGAGTTTCCAGCAGAGTAGATTCAGAGAATGGGACTTAGAAATAGGGGGACCCTCTGAAAGGTCAGAGTCACAAAGAGCCAGGAAAGGTTTCGAGTGTGTTCATATTTTCCTGACATTTAAACTCTGCAGGGGCAGTCACTGTTTTGATCTTTAACCCCCTCATTTCAAAACAGTGTGCATTTTCCTCCAGTAACTTGGGAGGACAGAGAGCCAGTGTGCAGCCGTTCCCTGCATTAAGTCCTTGCAGGGGGCTAGGACTTAAGGTAGAGTGTGCACCAGGCCCCAGGTAGGCAGGCGTGGAACTGAGAGACAGTCAGATGAGCCAGCACCTGCTTCACAGTCTCCACCCGGAGGTAGAGGACAAAGCATGGCTGTGCGGTCACAGAGGTCTCCTAGCCCATGGCCACTGTGCCACAGGCAGCAGAGGGAGCGTAGCCCATCAAGCCTGCACCACAGAGCATGGCTGTGGACAGGTGGGTTGCCCAGCGGGGTGCCCCATCAGGCCTGCACCACAGAGCACAGCTGTGGACAGTCAGGTTGCCCGGTAGGGTGCCCCACCCTTCATCCTCTTATTCGTTCACTCATCCATTCTTAGATGTGAAAGATGGAGCTTTTCCTGGGGACAGCCTGTATCCAGGGGTGCACCCGAGCATTTGTCCAGCTCGTCAAGAGAATGGACTGTGTCAGCCCAGGAGACACAGTGCTCTGGCATGAGGCACGATTCATTGAGTGCCTAGCATAAGTCAAGTACTTTCTCAACTAGTACCGCACATACCCAGCCCATGACTAGCTCCAAGTCCTCAGAAGGTAACTGTCCCAGCACAGGAAAGTTCTGGAAGATGAGAGCCCTCTGTCCCTGAGGGAGACTGTGCTGGATACATCCCAAGCATATGCAGCTCTCATTGCTCAGCAGTTCCTCGGCCACTGTAAATCTCTGAGTTCCCTCCTGCCAACCTCCGCATTTCTCTGCAAAAGCAAAATTAAGCAAGACAGGTGCCTAGAGGGGCAGACATTGTGACAAGAAACCCAGGCCACACCCTGCACCAGGGACCTACCTACCGGGACCCTCATCCAGTACACTGCCAAACACTGGTGTATCCTGACTTCCCAACCACTCTGTCTGTGAACACTGGTTGACGTTTCCTTCCAGGGAGAAGGCTGATGTTAAGACCCAGCGTGGTGGTTTTTTTCTTCTGTGTCCATGGGCCCCGTTGGCTGCCTCACGGTGTGTCCAGGATGGATAGTGCTGAGGGGATAGCTTTCATGGGTACCAGGACAGGTGAGTGGCTTCCTGTAGGCAGGTAGATTCCATTTCCCACCCCTGATGGTGGCACATAGGAGGAAGATGCTGTGAAAAGAGAGGCAGGCAGTCACAGGGCTATCCTGGAGGCTCTCCAGCTGGTCTGGACTGATAGGGCTGGCTGAGCAGGAATGTCTCCCCAGACCTGGGAGCCAAGGACAACAAGGAGAGGTGCTTAGATTGAGCTGACTGCCAGAGTCCCTGCACACTTCCCTGGACGGCTGGTCTAGACCCAGCACAGGTTCCCTCTAGACCCAGCATTTGTCCCTCTTGTGAATGAACCTCAGTCCCTTTCAAGCTTCCCACAGAGCATAGTGTGGTCACAGCCCAAGTATTCACATGCAGGAAATGGACCCAGGAAGGCCTGGCCAGCCCACTGGCTACTTCAGCATCCTGAATAGCCCTAGAAGTAGCTTATGGTTTTCAGCCATTAGAGGAGTCAGAAGGCAGCCATTCGTCATCTCGATAGCTCGTTCACTCTTGAAGGGTTGCAAGGGACACAGGACTAGCCATCAGAAGCTGACAGCTGCTTCTGGGAAGACCGGCTCCTCCCTCTCCCAGACTTCCATTCCAAGCTCAGGGCATAGATGGGGTGCAGGCTGCCAGAACTGCTGGTCCATAGGCCTGGCTGACTCCCATTTGCTCCCTGTGATGAGTGTCCCCAAGAGAGCCCTGTAACCCAGTGGCCTAAAGCCACCTGCAGGTGGTCAGATCCCGGCCTCAGTTTCTTCATCTGTGTTCCAGACACCGTGAGAACATGGTAAACTGTAATCAGAGGTGGGAAGTAAGATAACCTCCATGGAAGTGTAGTCCGTGAGGTGCTGTCGCCAGTGACAGTCCCCTCTGCTCCCCATTGGCTAGTTTCCCTTGCACGAGGCTCCAGTCTCCTACCACTCCCCCATCTCTGAAGACCCTCTTCACATGGGCTGTGTACTTGAATCCACTGGGGACCTCGGGCCAGAAATCTGTCCTCTATAATTTCAGATCCTTCCTCTGCAAAAAGGGGGAACTGATGACACTTCCCTTATAGGATGCGTGTTATGAGGGCTGTCTGGATGGTGCACATGGGGTGCTTGGCACTGTGGTTGCCACCGCAAGTGTATGGCATATGCTGCTGCTGGTGTCAGTGTCGTGAACTGGGGGCCACAGAACCCAGAATCTGCAGCCATCTGTGTGCATGGCCCCCATTTTAAGAGAGGTATTTTTGTGAACCCAGCTGAAGACCCAGCCTCCATGTCAAGCCCACACCTCCTCCAGCTTTCCTTTCTCTGGGCTTGTTACCTCTTCCCCCTGATAAAAGGTGAGCTGCTTAAGTGGGAATAGAACACCAGAATTACAGCTCCAGCTAACCCTGTGGGCAGCTTTGCTAGGCTAGGACCTGAGATAGCCCGTAATGTCCTGCAAGGACTGGTGGCGCCTCTAGTGACCGCTCCCATGTGGCCCACGGCTGCTGCACTGGCCCCGACTTCCTGAGGGCCATTGTTTCTTCACTGCCTGATGAAGAAGTTGGGGCTGCGAGTCTCTGGATGTTTCTCTAACTGCAGAAATAACGTTACACCACGTGGGTGTGAAACAATTCAGGTACCTCTGGGCTGGGACATTCCTGACAGCCAGTGCCAGCCTGGCTTTTTGCCATCTGGAAAGCATTAAACTTTTTCATCTAACAAAGAGCCTTAATTCCTTAATCCTGAAAAGTGTCAAGGACTCTTCATGTGCCTCTCTCAGCCCTGCTTGGGCCTTAGCAGAACTGGGAGGAGTGTGGTGTCCCTGCTCTCCCAGGCTCTCCTCCTCAGCTACACACACACGTCTGATAATAGATGCCTTCACCCTTAATCTCTTTCACAGGAGTCCTCATAAGTCCATGGCAGCCAGTGCAAAGCCACACTACTCTCCAAGGTCCCACGCTCGCCTGGGGATGCTTGGTGGCCTCATTCTCAGAGTGGAGCCTGGAGACAGGGACATCTGGTCTCAGGCCCGGCCAGTGCCAGACGCATGTCCAGAGAATGGTAGGAATACAGGCAGTGGGACTTCCTCCCCAAGCCCCGGGCCAGGCAGGACAGGAGTCCTCCAGGCTGAGTCTCAACACCGGAAAGGGCTCATTGGGAGAAGGGTGTTCCAGACATGGTCAGACAGCCTTGGTGGGTCAGGCGGGTTCACAGGGTACTGCCGAAGCCAGAGGCTCTGCAGGCTGAAGACAGTCAAGGCTGGGACATGACTTCACCTGTCGTGCAGGGTGCTTAAGCATACGGCTAGCTGACTGCAGAGGTCGTCCACAGCCACTCTGCACTTGGGGGTCCAGGGAACTGGGGACTCCTAGGCATCAGTGGCAGTGTGTCTGGGGAACTTAAAAGAGAATAGTGTAGCCCCTCCCCCAACTCCAAATGCTCATTTTTGGAGGCCCTGGTTTGTGCCTGCCAGAGACTATATTAAGCACTTTGCATCCGCCGGCTCATAAGGCTCAGACGCAGAGCTTAATCCCAGTGGTGTGAGAGGGATTTGGGACTGGAGGAGCAGCTGGGTCTGTCTCCACCTCTCCTTTCTGACCCAGCCAGCCTCCTGGTGTCCTCCCAGAGCAGCGTGGCCTGGCTCAGTGGCAGTGATAAGCCCTGCAGAGCCTATGCAGATGGCTCCTTCATCAAGCAAAGCAGAATACCGACCTCGCTTGAGTAATCCCCAGTCCCCATGGGCTACAGTGTTTTCTCTTTGGGCCTCCAGGCCTACTGAGCCTGTGGCACACAAATCCTGGCTCTGATTAGACTAAGGCTGCATAATAAATGTTAAGTCCCCTGCTTCTGCTCAACTGCATTTTCATCTGGTTTAGAAGCTTCCGTCTGCAGCGCTCCCCATGGCCCCCAACACTACTTTAGGACGACTTCAGAGCATTCCAGTTTTGAAATGGTGATGGCTCCTCTTCCTGGAACGGAGGCTTCTAGCACTGTCTTAAATCTTTTTCCGAAAGCTCTTTGTGTGCATCCTTGGAGCAAGGTTGCTAGCAGTTGCTGTCTCTAAACACTTCACACACTGAGCTCCATGGCTCCAGGACCCACACAGAAGTTGCTTCTTCCAACTTTGTTTAGGACTCTCTTCACAAGGTGGGATTGTTCTCAGAACTCTTAGCACCCCAGGCAGCTGGGTTGGTCTCCATGCAGGATGTTAAAGGGTTTTTACCCCCCAGTCAGTTTTATTTCTCTGGGCTCTGGAAACAGCATGGGCTTGCTTCCTGTGACCTCAGTGAAATCCAGAGCTGGGAAGAGTTAGCAGCCCAGAAACAGAGGGGGGCCATCACATCAGAGCATCAGGTAGGCACCTCTCCCACCATCAGGTATCTGTTGTCCTTTTTAAAAAAAAAAAAAAAAAAAAAAAAAAAAAAAAGGCTTTTTGTGACTGACTTCTTTCACCCAGCATAATCCCCCCCCCTTTTTTTTTCTTTTAGGCCCCCCCCCCCATCAGGTTTTTGTTGTCCTTTTTAAAAAAAAAAAAAAAAAAAAAACAGAAGTAGAGGGGCAGGTCATGGTGGCACACACCTTTAATCCCAGAACTCAGACGCAGAGGCAGGTAAATCTCTTATGAGTTGGAGGCCAGCCTGGTCTACATAGAGAGTGTTAGACCATCCAGAGCTATGTAGTGAGACCTTGTCTTTAAAAAAAGAAAAAGCTTTGACACCTTGCTTGGAAGGGTGGACGGTAGAGCTTGTACTGGGTTTTCTTCAGGGCAAGGAGAGAGTGCTGCTGATGGGTATCCAGGGTGACTAGAGATGGAGGTCCCAGGGGACCTGCGGAACCACCTGCCAGACCCCAGCCTTCATCTAAGCCTCGCCGTTTCTTATTGAGGTCCAACAAGGAGTGATGCAGCCAAGGTCTCACAGGCAGTGACTCCAAGGAGACTGCGCCCTCCCTGACCTCCCCCCAGTCCCATTTCTGTTAACTTTCACACAGCATTCTAGTGGAAGCCTGTCTCCACCAGTTTTCTCTTTTACATAAACAACTTCTGATAACTTGGGTACTTTATTTCCCTGTTTATTAATCTTGTAAGGGAATACTTTTAATAGCCCAGCTCCCCTGGCCTTGGGCACGTGGGCCATGTGGATAATGCAGGGCTATTCATTGGCCCTTGAGTAGGAAGAGCATCCCAGAATTGCTGGAGGCTGGGGCCAGCTCAGCTGAGACCACTGTCCCACTCCCTGGTTGTGGGGAGTGGGCAGAGCCCCCAGTGGCCTGCTGGTCTGCACTGCCCAACTGGAAACCCAGAATCACCTCCTGAACTCTGACGCACCACACCTAGAAGCCAGCAACCTGAGAGGGTTCCTGAGCCTCCTGAGGATAATACTGGGTCCTGGAGTCCAGGGCCCCCTGTTTGAGAAGCCCTGGCAGGAAGTAGTCCTGTCCATTTAAATCAAATCCAACATCCCAAGTTAAAGGTACTCAGAAAACTGAGACAAAGGTCAGGAGCACAGTAAGAAATTGTCCCTGCTACAGCACATCCTGCTGCAGGCCGTGGCTAGTGACTCCTACTATCTTCTCACCTCCCAGATGTCTCTTTAAAAGGAAAGTGCTAGGGATTGAAAGTCTGTCAAAGCTTCTCTGCCCTGCCCCTTCCTGGTCAGTACTGTGGCCTCTGTTCTTCCCTTGCTGATCCTGTCACCCTGACACCTGGTGCCAAACATGGCTGAACAGTTGGCCTCCTCTGCTCTCTCCACCCTTCTGTGCTTTTTGCCTCCCTTGCACCCTGGGGACTGGCACTGCCCCCTTACCCTGTTCCCTGTACCTAGTTCAGGTGGGGCAGTGTGTTCAGTTGTAGTGATAGCCTGCCCTCAGACCAGACCAGTGTCAGACCTGGGGGCTGCAGACAGCAGCACAGGCAGAGGCTCTGGCAAAGGAGGAGGGAGCCATGTCTGAGTGGTAAGAGCCTAGCTGTTAGTTCAGGGCCAGGGATGATGTGTTCCCTTCCCCTTCCCTCAGGAGCCGAAAGAACATCTGTCCACCCTGAAAGGCTGCAGTGGGAGCCTGTGGGGTGTGGGGCTCAGAGCTCAGGGTGATGTGGTCTGGACAACCGCTGCCCTGCTGTCCCTTGACCTCCTAGTGACTTAGTTCCCTGACTTGTAAATGGCAGTAGCCAAGGTCTCTACCATCACTGCAAGGACTGAGCGAGGTGGCACAATGTGGTGGCTAACACTGCAGGGTGCTTGTCATCTGTCAGACACTGCCCCTCCCCGGATCCATGGGGTCTTCAACCTAAGGTCAGCCAGCTCCTAGGAAAGGCAGGACCCAGGCACAGAGCAGTGGGAGAGCCCCACCCTGTGTGCAGCTTGCTGCAGCCTGTTTTCCACCCTTGTCCTTGAGCATAAAATAGCTCCCAGACCCCACAGCCCCCGCTGGAAGGAGCTCCTGGCAGGGTACAGCAGAAGGTCTTTGGGAGACTGTTTTGACTGGCAGCTCCTTCTCCAGAGTGTTGACTGGCAGCTGGTTCAAGGTCTCTTGAAAGAGTCCCTTCTCCCTCCCTATGCTCAGTTAGGCCTTCTCAGCCTGGAGCTGAGGCAGAAGGAACTTCAGTAAGCCCAGCCTGCTGCCTCTGGAGAAGATGGGACAGGAAGGGAAGGCAAGTCAGCTCTCCATGGAGCTCAGCAGATGGCCCTGAGATGGGAACCCACCCTGAGCCAGACCAGGCTTCTGCTGTTCCTGCAGTGAGGGGAAGCAGGAGCTCTCTCCCCACCCCCATGTCCGCCCCCCACCCCACTGGTGCACCACCTAGTCCCTGTCTGTTACTCTCACCTCACATCCTCTCCCCCTCCCTCCATTGCCCTGAGTTCCAACCACTTTGATCTTTTTACAAGCTTTGTTTCAGCCCAGCACTCAACCCGCAGGCAGCTCATCCTCCCGTGGCCTCCCTCTTGGGAGCATTAGTGCCCTTCCCTGGCCTCTTGTGCCAACGGCCGCTTTTATCTCCCAGTGGACTCTCATTAACTTAGAACACAATGGGACCAAACCTGGGCCTTCACAACTTGGTTATCAGCAATCTTCTGTCGCCCCAGGCCTGTTTTTACCACGTCTTCCATGCTGAACAAAAAACAACTTTGCTGTTGAAAGTGTAAAACAAAACCATATTGAGAGTGGAATGCTTTGAGAGAAAGGAAGATCGAGTGGCCAGACTCCCCAGCCGCCCACAGCCACAGCCACACGAATCCTAAACCAGGAGTGCAAGCTGGGGGAGAGAACCAGAAGTCAGCGGCTTCGTTTCCTTCTGTTAAAATGTTGCTGTAATTGGTGGTGGGACACTGAGGGACCAAATGATCGCATCCATGCCAGAAAAAAACTACCACCATTTGGCAGTTAAAGGGAATATTTTATGCAGGACCTTTTGAAAAGAAGCTGGATTTGGCCAGATTGCCAACCAGTAATGGGAAGACTAATTAGGTGCCTTGCCTGTGAATCAGATGCCAAATCAAAGAGGCCTCACTCCCCATATCTGGAAAGATCCTTTCTTACTAACTCAGCCTGTCCTCTTGGTCAGTCTGTACATCTCAGCTGTGTGTGCAGGCCTCCACACCTCACGTTTGATAGTCTGTCAGGCCGGGGACATGGGCTCCAGTAAAGCTCAGGAAGCCAGAACAGGCGCCCAGAGATGGCAGGGCTGGGTTCAAGGCTTGGAATATGTTGGGGGTACAGTCTTGTCAGTATTTGGGGAACGCCCCAAATTCCAGAGATCAGGTGGACACCGTGAGTAGCGTGGACAGGTGAGACCCTGGGGCTCTCAGGCCAGCTGCAGGGGAATGCCTGTCCAGAGACGCGGCCACCTGGATGGGGGCTCATGGGCTTAGTGATACAGAGCCCCTCACATGGTTGGACCGCTGACCTGTGAGGACACCCCACAGCCTCTGAGGCCTCCAGAGAAGCTGGAATCCTGGGCAGGTAAAGCCTCCCACATTTCAAATGGTGGTCACTTGTGTTAACTGAAAAGAAACCCAAAACCTGTGCAGCCGAGCAGCGGGCCTGCCTTGGATGTGGCCTCTGGGTCACTGTTCTGATGAGGGAGGCAGACCTCAGGTCAGTCCAGTTCCTGTGTTTGAACAGATGGGGCCGACTCCACCCAGGGCCTCCTATAGCCAGGGCTACAGACCCGTCTGTAGAACACAGTCATGCCTAGAGCTGGAGGGCAGTGGGCACCAAGCAGACAACTCTGGTCGCTGCCACTGCAGCAGGCCACCATCCAAATCTAAAGTGAAAAGACAGCCCCTGCTCATCCCCAGCAGTCCCCACAGTCATGCTGCAGCTGCCATTGCTACTGCCTGAAGAAATGCGTTGCTCACTTTAGAAAGCTGTCTGTCAGGATGCTTAAAATACAAGCAGGCCTGGCACGTGGAGTCGGAATACCGTTCAGCTTGAAAGTCACTGGGGAAGAAGTGCTCAGGCTTGTGGGACACAGGCACCATGAATGTCTCTGTGGGAAGACGGTGCCGTGTCCCCAGGAGTAGACATTGCAAGGTTCCTTTTTTAATTAATGTGTTGGGCACCTGCTGTATGCTGTTGCATAAAGCCAAGCGCTGGGAAGCGACTGGGAGAGAGGCAGGGTTGGGGAGCAAGCTGAGCAGGGGAGCAGGTGGGGCAGGGCAGTATCCTCCCTCGGCCTGCCCTCCCTGAAGTGTGGAACCACAGCCTCTTGTATCTAAGGATAAAATCTTCCTGGGCTGGAGCTCAGCCTCTGTGGAAACTGGGGAACCCGGGCCAGCTCGCCGGTCGGTGGAGCAGCCCTTGCACCTGTGGTGCAGGTGTGGACACAGCTGTGCCAGCCTGAGGCGCGTTCAGCACTGCCTGCCTGGCCTAGACCAGTCCCCATCTGCCCCAGCTCGTTCGATTCACTGTTGTCCAGGCCTGTATAGCATGCTTCAGTGTTGTGCTGGGGCCAAAACTGACAAGTCTGTGCAGCCATGTTGAGTCTTGGTCTCGGGGTTCGTTTTTTTCTCTGGAGCCTTTGTTTTGTTTTTAAACCATATTCGTAATGACAGAAATCTCTAGTGCCAGCAAGATGGCTCAGTGGGCATGGCACTTGCCACCAAGCCTGACCACATGAGTTTGCTCCCAAGGACCCACATGGTGGAAGGAGAGAGTCGGCTCCCAAAGGTTGTCCTCTGACTTCTGAGCTCTGGCACATACTCTTGTCCCTACCCATGTGCACACAGCCACAGTAAATAAGTCAGTGTTACATTTTAAAGATAAAGAATTTCTAATGAGGACAGTCAAATAAGCCATTAGTTTGAGCACAATTATCAAATTAAAATTAGTAAAATCCTAATTTGTTGATTGATGGTTCAGACCTGCAGGGATCTTCTACCAACCCCCTGCTTGCAGAGAGGAAGTTGAGACCAGGGTGAGTGGCTGGTCAAGGTCAGGACAGTGCCTGCCGCACCTCAGGCCACCAGGCCCCCCACCCCGCTGCCACCTTTCTGAGGAGTCAGGAGATGCGGTGTGCCCACAGGGATGCCAAAAGCAGCCCCTTCAGGGAGCGAGACAGAGGACTGCACTGTGCAGGGTCACAGAAGGGCTGGTGGGAAAGAAGACGGAGGAGGCCTTTGCACTGCTGCTGCCTGTCGCTGTCCAGCAGTGTCCCACCTCAGAGGAAGTGGCATGCTTGGTTGGAAACTCCCCATCCCTGTTCCCTGTCCACCTCCCCATGGCCTTGAGTTCACATGTTTCCAGGCCAGTGTCCTCTTGCCTAGAGTGCCGCCTCCCTGCCCCTAATTTTCCTAGTTGTGATTTTACTTTAGCTATCCTTTCCACAGAGAGAGAATGAATCAAAGCAGAGTTATCCATATGAAAGTGTGCGTCTGTCCTGCTGGCCATTTCTGGCTAACACGGGGGTTGTCCTTCACCCCCAGGTTACAGACCATGCCACCACCGCCCTGCTCCACTATCAGCTGCCCCAGATGCCAGACGTTGTGGTCAGATCCTTCATGGTAAGTGGCTGCAGGAGTCAGGTCTTGCAGCTGGAGAAAGTTCCAGAGGAGCCAGCTCCAGGTAATCCCCGAGACTTCTGCCATTGTGGACAAGCAGTGGTCACAGAAGCAATCTTCCAGAAGGTTCTAGCACTGACCTCCACCAGGAGGAATCTGCAGTTCCCTAAGTCTCCTCTTCCTTAGATTTTCAGAGTTGGAACTCAAAGTAGGAGTGAGTGCAGCGGCTTGGCCAGCTGGTTCTTCAGCTGTGGTTGGCGCACATCAAAACTAGCGGGTGTTTACACCATGGGAATCCGCAGCCCCCCCGCCAAGCTCTGGCTGCATAGCCTGCGTGGCCTGTGAGACCAAGCACACATGCCCTGTCCTCCACAGCCCCACAGCTGTTTCACCTCTCAGGCCGGCTTGCAGCAGCAAGTCCCCAGGTGCCATCCTTCCCTGCCCAGGGACCTTTTGCATTCCTGCTGATGTGGCTGCTGGGCAGATTGGCTCAGGCTTCCTGCTGCCAGTCTGAGCAGCAGTGAGGCTGGCTTTGCTCTGGCAGCCACTCTGTAACGGGGACCCAACAGCTCAGCTGCTTAGAGGGAAGTGACATTCACTTCCCAGAAGACAGGAGTCTGAGCATGTGGTGTTGGGAGGACTCAGCAGCGCTGGCCCAGAGAGCCCGCCACATGCTGACTCAGGTGACGGTCTTCAGTGCTCTCCAGACTGACTTTTTAACTAACACATCACCAAGTCTCCCTTTGCTCCTGACTGCTGCGTGGGGAGGGCAGAAGCGAAACGGAGCCAGCCATCGCCCTCCTGTGTTTACTGCCGTAGCCCCGTACCCAGCCTGTGGAGGGGGTCAGCACTGATGGGTCTTGTCTGCCCGTAGAGGCAGCTGTGAGGAAGTAGGGAGATTTTTACCAGTAACTCAGCCCTCTCCTCAGAGAACAGGTTGACACCTTCAGGAGCCAGTGAGCAGACTCCCCTCACAGTGAGCCGCTTGCCTGTTGGCGGTAGGTTCCTGGGTCTTGGTGCCCCGAGTCTCCTTGAGGTGGAGAATTGAGTTACTCCAGCCTCATCCTTATGCATGATGCCCAGAGCCCTCGGCTCCTGAACCTCCTGCGTGGGCGTCTGCCGATTATTACGTTACCTGGTGGCACTGGGGATGCCCCTAGCCGTGCTACACCATACTGTGACAGTGAGGGATGACCTCTGAGATGAGATTTCTGAGGAGGCAGGTTGCCCTGGTGCAGAATCCCCCAGAGCTTCTCAGCCATGCCCATACCTGCTGCCTGGTGCTAGGGAGACAGGATCGAGACTGGGCGCTCCAGCTCTGACAAGGAGTTTGTGCACTGAACTTGAGGGGGGGGCAGGGAGCATCAGAACTGAGTCACAGCGGGGATGAGCCTGTGGGTTGGATGGCTTTTCCATGGCCACAGGAGTCATCAGGGTCAGAGCTCACATACAGTCTATTCGGGTCACAAGGAGTGCTGGAGGGTCAGAGCTCACATACGGTCTGTTCAGGTCACTAGGAGTGCTGGAGGGACTACTGAGGAGGCGCCTCGGTCCCATTCTCTCCTCTCTGTCTCCCCCTCTTTCAGACCTGGTTGAGAAGCTACATAAAGCTGTTCCAGGCCCCATGCCAGCGCTGCGGGAAGTTTCTGCAAGACGGCCTTCCCCCTACGTGGAGGGACTTCCGAACCCTGGAGGCCTTCCACGATACCTGCCGGCAGTGACCTCGCCTCAGTACTTGCAGACCAGCTCTGAGAGGTGGCCTGGCCCCTTTACCACACAGATGTCTATTAGCTGCGCTCTCTCTGCCCTTTCCTGCTAGCAGAACTGTCACCATCACCAGTGCCCCGCAGCAGGGTGGTCTTTGTGTGTTGGCATCCCCGAGTTGGTCCCCCTGGGCCTGTTTTGAAGTTTCTTAAATGAGCTGTTACTGGAATGAGCTCCTGGAGTCTTTCTGTCATGCAGAGTTGGGGTTTGTTTTGGTTTGGTCTTGTTTTTTGTAATTTATTTTTGTAAATATAAACCTTTCGTATGAAAGACAAGGACTGTCTCCTCCTTATGGGACCTCTGACTCTCTTCAGTTTAGCCAGCAGAGTCTGCATTTAAAGCAGCGTTCTCGCCTGGACATGTGATATGTGACACTAGTCCTGGGGAGACATGGAATAATGTCAGTTTCAGGGACTTCCTGAAGTATTTGAGTCGTTGACTTCCTGGGTTTAAGGAGCTTCTGTGCAGGGTGGAATGTCTCACCTCCCCTTAGAACATTCCAGAACATCCCATGTCTTTACGAGCTTTCCTTCAAGGTGGAAGGTTTGTTGCAGAGGAAACTGCTGCCTGATAGCATGACACTGCCTTGGTAGAGTACTTGCCAGTGTGCGTGAAGTCCTGGTTCAGTCCCCAGCCCCACATGGTGGTGGGCATGTCCCCACACCTGTAGTTCCAGCACTTAAAGATGGAAACAGGAAGGTCAGGAATTCAAGGTCATCCTTGGCTACATAGAGAGGTGGAGGCCAGCCTAGATGTTTCAAAAAAGAAAAAAGAGGGACTTGGAGAGATGGCTCAGTGGTTAAGCACACTGACTGCTCTTGCAGAAGACCTGGGTTTCATTCCCAACACCCACATGGCAGCTAATAACTAACTGTCTGTAACCCCAGTTCCAGGGGATCCGATGCCCTCTTCTGACCTCCATGGGCATTACATGACACAGGTACACTTACATACATGCAGGCAGTACACTCATACACAACATAAAATAAAAAAATTATTTTAAAAGAAAAAAAGGCCAAGTCCTTTCTCAGCACGCCTCCCCCAGGCCTTCCTTTCAGGGGACAGGGTGTGCTGGCAAATATTCCATCTCATGGATGTGCCTGTGCTGGAGAAATGGCTGGCTCATTCTGAGGAGAGAGCTTGCAGACTCTCTGTACTGAGCCAGCACCATGGGTACCCAGAGGGAGAGGAGCCTGCCCAGGTAGGGGCTAGAGCACCCACAGGAGGCGCTAAGAGTGTCGGGCTGGCCAGCCCACTGCCTCCTGTGTATTGCTGGAGATCCATTCACTCCCACCTCACAAAGCCATCCCCACTTCTGGGAAGATCCTGAGACCACATCTACCAGCACTCCCTGCCCAGCCTCCCTCCCTCCCTCTTATATCCCTTCTCTTCATTTCCGACAGAGCTGCCTCACTATGTAGCACAGGCTGGCCTCAAACTCACAGTAATCTTCCTGCCTCAGCCTCCCAAGTGCTGGGGTTACAGGCATGCCCCACCACACCTAACATAAAAACTGTAGTACAGTAACGTGGTTCCTGCCTGGTCCTGGACCATGCAACCCTTTCCCACCCATCAGGCTGGAGGGAACCAAGGCAGAGGGATTTAGTAAGGCGTGCGCAGGACAGTGCTGTTCCTCACATGGTCCCTAGACCAGCAGCAGTGCCAGGTGAGAGCTTATAAAAGCGCAGTCTTCAGGCTGGACCAGCTGGCCTTACTGCTCCTGGGATGGTCAGTGCCCTGCTGACTAACAACCCTGCAGTGATTGAAAGTGACATGGGCCTCAGAGAGCCTCTGGGCATCTAGGGAGATAGAGATAGATGGATAGATGATGGATGGATTGGATAGGATAGGATAGGATAGGATAGGATAGGATAGGATAGGATAGGATAGGATCTTTTTGAGACAGAATCTCCCTGTGTCCCCAGCTGTCCTGGAACTCGCTATGTAGACCAGGCTAGCCTTGAGCTCACAGAGATCCACTTGTCTCTGCCTCCTGAGTGCTGGGACTAATGGTGTGGACCACCGTATCCGGCTGTTTTCGTTATTTTAATTTTATATGTATGAGTGTATTGCCTGTATATATGCAAGTGCACTCATGTTGTGCAATGCCCGTGGAGGTCAGAAGAGGGTATTGGATCCCCAGGAACTGGAGTTACAGAGTTATTAACCACAATGTGGGTGCTGGGAACTGAATTCAGGTCCTCTGCAAGAGTACCTGGTGCTCTTAACCACTGAGCCATCTCTCCAGTCCCCTGATTTTGTGGAGGGGGGGACGGGGCAGGATGCACACATGTCACAGCATGAATGTGGAGGTCAGAGGACAAGGTGCTAGTCAGTGCTCTCCTTCCACCAAACAGGTTCCCGGAATCGAACTCAAGTTGTCAGGCTTGGAGGCAGGTGCCCTTAAATGCTGAATAGTCTCACAGACTCTGGTTTGCAATTTTTTTACATTCTCTAACTTAAAAGGAGAGAGGAGCGTGCAGAGCTGGACTAGTGACCTTCAAGATGCTTCCATCTCTGCTGCTCTCAGCCTTCAATCTTGAGAAGAAAAGGTTGAATGCAAATGGATTTGATAAAGTTCAGGATAGGGGAGATCCCAGAGTGCTTGGTGCTTGGAGAGGACCCTGCCTGAGAGACTCTGGCTTCAGTTGTCAGCTGCTGAAATGCAAGGAAGGTACACGTAAAATAAAAAGAATTTGGTGCAAAAACTTGAGGTTGGGGGCTGGAGAGATGCTCAGTGGTTAAGAGCATTGGCTGCTCTTGCAGAGGACCCAGCTTCAGTTCCCAGCACCCACATGGCGGCCAACAACTGTCTGTAACTCTAGTTCCAGGAGCTCCAACACCCTTTTCTGGCCTCTGCTGGCACTGCATGACACAGGTACACTTACATATATACAGGCAAAACACTCATACACATAAAACAAAAATAACAAAAACAACCAGGTATGGTGGTGCACACCATTAGTCCTGGCACTCAGGAGGCAGAGGCAGGCGAACCTCTGTGAGCTTAAGGCCAGCCTGGTCTACATAGTGAGTTCCAGGCCAGCTGGGGCTACAGGGAGATCCTGTCTCAAAAAGACAGATAATAAATAACAAAATTTTTTAAAGAAATACGTTAAGGAGGCTGGAGATGGCTCAGCGGTTAAGAGCGCCAGCTGCTCTTGCAGAGGACTGGGGTTTGATTCCCAGCGTCCATATCACAGCTAACAACCATTCATAACTCCAGTTCCGGGAGATCCGATGTCCTCTTCTGACCTCCATGGGCATCGTACAACATGGGTGTACTTAAATACATGCAGGCAATACACTCATACACATAAAATAAAAATAATAAAATATTTTTTAAGCCAGAGATGGTGGTGCACACCTTTAACCCAGCACTGGAGAGGCAGAAGTAGGTGGATCCCTGAGAGTTCCAGCCCAACTGGGGCTACAGGGAGACCCTGTCTCAAAAAGACCATATCTAATATTACACTAAGGGCTCTGGTTAAGAACACTGGCTACTCTTGCAGAGGACCCAGATTGGGTTCCCAGCACGCACATTACAGCTTACAACTGCCTTTAGCTGCAGTTCCAGGGGATCCCACGCCCTCTTCTGACCTCCAAGGGCATTGCACGACACAGGTGTACTTAGATGCAGCAATGCATTCATACACATAAAATAAATTACTTTTTTTGGAAAAAAAAAATTTTAAGAAAACTTAAGGTGGGTAGGGGTCAGTTCTCAGACGGTGGATTGCAAAGGAAGCTGTCCAGAGGGTACCTTTGGTACCCTTGCTAAAAGGAGCGAGGCCTTCATTGGGTGCTGTGTTGGCAGTCACGTGCTCCTCAAAGTAGCTCGGCTAGAATGGCTTGTCCTGCATGCAGGAAGCCCTGGGTTTCAGCCCCAGTACCACATAAAACCAGGTGTGGTGGTGCATGTCTCTAATCCCCACTCAGACTGTAAAGCAGAGGGATCAGAAGTTCAAGGTCATCCTCAGCTACATAGCAAGTTCCAAGGCCAGCCTGGGCTACAAGAGACCCAATTTCAGAAGAGAAAAACAATGCTCATGATTTGGACTGAGGGTAACCTCTAGCCAGACCTCAAAGTACTTGATGGGATGTTATTATGATCTCCAGCATCTGTCATCTGTTTATCCCAGTTGGGTGTGTGAGGTTCCCCTTTATAGATGTGGGACGAGTGGAGGGTCTTCCCACAGTGACACGTGAGGGGCTGGGGCAGCAGCTCCAAGCTTCCTCCTCTTAGCTTGCTTGCAATTGCTGTAATAAAAACACCAAAACCAACTTGGGGAGGAAAAGGTTTATTTGACCTACAGCACAATCCATCATCAAGGGGAGCCAAGGCAGGAACTCAGGGCAGGAACCTGGAGCACAGACCATGAAGGAATGCTGCTTACTGGCTTGCCCTCCCGGCCTGTGCTCAACCTGCTTTCTTACACAACACAGGCCCACCTGTCCCGAGTGGCACTGCCCACAGTGGGCTGGACCCGCCCACATCATTCAACAATCAAGAAAATGCCCCACAGACATGGCTTACAGGCCAATCCAATGGAGGCAATTCTCCAATTGAGGGCCCCTCTCCCCATGTGTGTCAAGTTGGTAATTAAAGCTACCCAGCACATCCTCACACAGACCAGCCCACCCGCTGCAGTTCAGTGGCCTGGGCAGGTGCATCTCTGGGCAGCCAGGCCTTTGCCCCATGCCTTCTGCTGGCCAGGGTCCTGCCAGCTGTTCAGGCATCCCTTAGCAACTGGCAGAATGGAAGAAGCAGGCCTGTGAAAGTTTGTCCAGATTTTTTTTTCCCCGTACTAAATCAGGAATTGGCCTTTCAGTATCGAGTGATGTTTTTACAGTTCACACCTCGGATGCCACAATAAGATGATCTTTCAGTGTTAATGCTCGAAGTCTCCATTGCATTTGGAGTGTCGGAGAGTCGGCCTGATGCTAAATCTAGATCCTTTTAAGGTCACCCCAGTTGGGAGGATAAAGGACAGCTTCAACCAGGAGAATTCTCACAAGATCTGGACCCCCTGCAAACCTGACTGGAGGCATCATGCAGGTCTGGTGGAGACAGAAAAGGGTGATTAACCCTTCTAGGCTGAGCCCAGCTTTGCATCTCCTCTGGCACCCGAAGATGAGCCAACCTTCCCTGTTGCACCTATATGCATTTTGGTGCAGTGGCCGGCCAGGCTCTTCCACCTTGAGTGCAGAGCTCACTCAAGGCTATGTGACTGGTCGCCATCTACCCTCTAACTTGGTGACCAGTTAGGCTTTGCCCCCTCGCAAGGTCAACTACTCTAGTATCTTTGGTCCCTCCCCTCCCCAGCTCCTTAGTTAGATAAAAGAACCTCAGAAATCCACTTGCCTAAGGGGCTGGAGAGATCGCTCAGCAGTTAAGAGCACTGACTGCTCTTGCAGAAGACCTGGGTTCCCAGCACCCACATGGCGGCTAACAAATGTTAGTAACTCCAGTTGCAGGGTATCCAACACCCTCTTCTGACCTCTGGGCATTGCACAACACAGGTGCACTTACATACCTGCAGGCAATACACTCACATAGATAAAATAAAAATAATTTTTTTTAATTTACCTACATGGGTTTTCTTGTTGTTGTTTTAAATTTAAGTTCCAGTTGCTCTGCCATTTACTACCTGAAGACTTAAACTTGCAGGTTCACAGAGACATCCCAGGTCAAGCCCCTGTGGTACTCTTGATGTGACTCATGGCTCAGAACCGGCTCCAACCTGGCTGTGCTAGGTGACACGAAGCAGAAGACACAGTCTCCCTTCTGGATCTGATGGAGACGGTGAGCCGTTCCCAGGGGAAAGAAGGGACAGGAGGCCACAAACACAGGTGGGTGGGACAGGAGAGGGTGTAGGAGGCCAGGGTGCTAGGGAGCCAACCAGGGAAGGCAGTGAGAGCTCGTCAGCACCCACAGTCTGTACTCAGGCCAGCTGACTCAGCATCTAGACATGACTCAGCCAGCACTTTGCGCCTGCCCAGTTCAGTCAGAGGCTCATTTTTTTTTTTTTTTTACAAAAGGAGCCCATATGTTCCCTTGGAGGGAATTAGGTAATGCAAATAAACAAAACTAGAAAAGGAATGCTGTCATTCCCAGAGCAGCAGGGTGTGTACCTCTGCAGGCTGCAGGGACAGTGCTCCTTCCCCTCTGCAAAAATCCAAGACACTATAGCACGGGGCCCAGATAGAAGTGTTCAAGATGACATACCTTTCTTTCTTCCCCAAAGAGGCCCCAGACTCTGCCTGCCACAGAGTCTTCTTGCAGTATCTTCGCAGGAACTTAGGCACACAGCATACATAGCTGCAAGGGCTGTTGGGAGAAGTAGTCTCTACCTGGGCAGTCCTGGGTCCTCCACGTAAGTTTATCGGCCTTGTAGACGGATCAGTGGAAGATACTCATGTTTTCTGGAACTTTCACTCACACATGCAATACAGAGGCTATTCAGCATTCACCAGGGATACCTACACTCGTGTGTGTGTGTGTGTGTGTGTGTGTGTGTGTGCGTGCGCACACTCAGTTTTATCCCATGCATACACAGCTTTGCAGAGCCACTGCCATGATCAGGCTGTCTAACTACCCCACCCGAGGCCTCTCTGGCCATGCCCCAACCCTAGCCCTCGTAAGCACTGCTGTTCTCCACCACTGTCCTTACCGTACTTCACAAATGCTACACGCACAGAATCATACAGTGTGTCTCTGTGTGCACATTGTGTATGTGTGCGTTTGGTGCATGTAGGTGGGTGTATATACATGTATGTGCATGTGGAGGTCCAACAACAACCTCAGATGCCTTTCATCAGGGCCCCCTTGGAACACAGGTGCTGTGGCTTCTGAACGCTGGGACAGCCGAACATGGTAAAATGGATCCTGGGGAAATCGCTTTCTAAGTGGCCCTGTGTGGGTAGGGTACCCTAGAACGCTGTCTCAAAGCAGTTTTTCCGCTGAATAAAAATCTTTATACCCATATGCCAATAATAGGTGGGCCCCAGCCAATTTCTGAGATGCCCTCAAGGAATCTTTCCTATTGTCCCAATGCAAAGTACTTGGCTTTTGTTTAACATCTCCCGATGATCTGCATTAGCCACACATTTCTTAGTTTTAAATGCACTTATGTTCTGGGCACTCTGTGAGTTTTCAAACCTTTCTGCCATTCTTTTTAGGCTTGTTCTCACTAGAAACCTGGATAAATGCAGTGGATGGTAACCATGCCACAGCCTAAATACTGGGCTGCCTTCATGTTTCCTCCATTAGATTAATCCTTCCATCATCTTTAAACTCTGCCCCCACAAAGTCTTAGGACATAGACAAGTACTTTGCCAGAATATAACACAAATGACCCGCAGTCTAATTCAAACAATCCTTTCCATCTGAGGCCTCATGAGCCGAGCTTCACTGTCTACATGCCTGTCAACATTCTGACATTCTAAAAATGTATGTGTACAGCTACGTGTGTGAATGACACATGTATGTAGTGCCCAAAGAGGCAAGAAGAGAGCATCGGATTCCCTGGAGCTGGAGTGATGGGCTTCTATGAGCCACCTGATGTGGGTGCTGTGAACTGAACTTGGGTCCTCTGGAAGAGCAGCAGGTGCTCGTAACTGCCGAACCACCTCTCCAGACCAAACATTCTGGTCTCTCGAGTTCCCACCAGAACTGCCCCACCCCCACCCCATTAAACTCTACTTACAGCATTCTAGGGCTCCTATAGGTCACACATCAAACTTTTCCATGTTCCCCCCACAAACCAGTTCCAAAGGCCTAAAAACCACAGCAGCAGCTCTACCTCTGTGATGCTGCATTTCTGTGATTGTCTTATCCTGACAAAACACCAATCAAAGCAACTTAAAAGGGGAAAGGAGGCCAGTTGTGGTGGCGCAGGCCTTTAATGCCAGCATTCAGGAAGCAGAGGCAGGCGGATCTCTGTGAGTTCCAGACCAGCCTCATCTACATAGGGAGCTCCAGGCCAGCCAGGGCTACATAGTAACACCCTGTCTCAAAAAAAAGAGGAAGGAAGCCAGGCATGGGGATGCATGCAGGTGTGGGATACATGCCAGTTATGGGGTGTATGCCTGTGACCCCAGCACTGGGAACAGCAGTCGGGAGTTCAGGGCCAGCCTTTTCTACTGGTTCTGGAGGTTTCATGGAGGAGAGGGCGTGTATACCCAATCTGTACAGGTGCTGGCTGGTGCCGAGACGCCGTGTACATGCCAGAGGTAGAGGACCAGGAAGTGAAAATACCTCGTCAGTGACACCCTTGAGGGACAGGGTCACACATGTGAAATCTGCTCCATCTTCCCAATGACCTTTAGGATGCTACCGTGTCTCTCTGCTCAGGGGACAGGATCCAGAGGAAGGGACCCCCAAGGCTGATGGAAGCTACACAGAGGGTGGGCTTCCCCTCCACAGACACCGAGGCATAGCCTCAGCCATGTGGTAAGGCTTCATCAGCGCAGAGACATGGAGCACTCAGAATGCACAAGTCCTGTGAACGAAGAGACAGCCCGGTGGTTAAGAACACTGGTTATTCTACAGAGGACCCAGCACTCCCATCACAACCATCTGTGAACTCCAGCTCCAGGGGATCTCACTCCCTCTTCTGGCCTCTGTGGGCATCTGCACTTACGTGCACAAACCCCCACACATACATATAATTAAAGATAAAAGTCTTCCAACTTGGCTGAGGCAGGCGGAGCTCTGTGAGTTCAAGGCCAGCCTGGTCTACATAGTGAGTTACGGGCCAGCTGGGGCTACAGGGAAACGCTGTCTCAAAAAAAATTTTTTTTAAAAAAAGCCTTTAAAAGAAAACACAAATGTTCCACAGCACCCCTCGGAGTCACCACTACCACCCCACTCCCACGACCCCACCTGCTCTGAACGAGGTGTCTTCTGCCTTGATTAGAGCCCAGCTCTTTTCTGCCGTACCTTTTAATATTTGACTTTGTACCGGCCTTTCACTTTCAAAGGGTACCTGGTCACATTAGTGATTGCCAAAAGGCCAGCGTTAATTTGCTCTTGTCCTGTTTCTTTCCATTACTTTGCAAATCAGCAAAGCTGAAGAAAACTTCCAAGCACAAAAGAGAAGACACCTGATGAGGAGGCGGCAGGTGGGGCTCAGCCTCTTCGAGGACCCTGGGCCACAGCTGGAGCACGCTTGGCGCAATTGCACCAGCACAGTGAGGGAAAGCAGCTGTCTGGATGATGATGGTGCCCAGGCCAGCCTCAAACTTGCAGAATTCTTTCTGGGTTTGCCTGGGCTTTTCCACATCCGTGTTCCGCTGGTCTTTGTAAATGGGCCGATGCTTCTGCATGCTAGGAGCCAGGCATTGGGAGGGCCCACACACTTCCTGCACAGTCATGCCAAGCACAGTGCTAAGCAAGGAGCCTTAAGGAGCCCCTTATGGCCCCCAGGGAGAAGTGTCAGGCCGGCATGTATGGGGCGCTCTGAGCAGTGGGCTCCTCAAAAAAGCCTTGGGTCTAGAAGGACATTTGTTCTTGGCTGAAGGAGGGACCAGAGACCCACAAAAAAGCAAACAGAAGCCAGGAACTGCTACAAGCCACCTCTAGGGGACTGGAAGGAACTGGGTGTGGTAGCCAGAGATCGAGAGATCGCAGGGAAGGAAGGTGGGTCCCTGCAGGCACAAATGTCACTCTTGACCAATGTGAGCTCATCCCCCACCTCTGCAGTGACAAACCGTAGGCTGAATGGCTTCAATAGTGCAAACATATTACAGAGTTCCAGAGATCAGGAGTCCAGAACAGCTTCAGTGGCCAAGCTGAAACCCCACCAGGGCCACCCTCAGCTCTGTGCCCACACCACTCTGTGATGCCCCCAAAGTCTGCAGCAGAGAGCCACACCCTCTCTTCTCCCACTCTGACTCCTCCCCATCCTCACTCGGACCTCATTTGTTTATTCAGACAGGGTCTTACTGTGTAGCCTTGGCTGACCTGGAACTTGCTATGTAGACCAGGTTAGTCTTGAATTCACAGAGATCCACCTGCTTCTGCCTCCCGAGTACTGGAATTAATGTTGTGTACCATCGCGCCCAGCTTGGCATTTCTTCTAACCCTACTAATGAACGTGGGGGTCACGGTGGCCCAGTTAGATGATCAGGGTCTCTCCTAGTTGGAAGCCTGCTGATAGGCCCCTGACTCCATTGGAAACCTCATAGTCACTGGTTTGCAGAGTGGAACATGGGCACCTCTTGGGGGACAGTGGAGACTGCTGAGCACCATCAAGAGTGCTGCTTGCTTTGAGTTGTGTTTGTGACTGACTGCCCCAAGGGAGTATGGGATCAGAATGTAGGAAACTTGCTCTGCCTTTGAGGGACACTTCTCTTGCCTGTCACCTATCATGTGCAAGGATCCTACATTCCCATCCCATACTCCCTCCCCCTCCACTCCAGAGTAAGGAAGTCCTGGCCAGACTTGAACCAGACCACATACAAACCCACACTCGTACACAAAATCCCACACTCTCTCACACACACACATGATCACACGTACACTCACAGTGATTGGCTCAGGAATGGGCATGTGTGCCAACCAAGCCAAAGTCACACTTAGATATTGCTTGGTGCTCTGAGAAAGCAGCCACCAGTTTCCACTGAACTTTACCAGTGAGCCAGATGCAGGGAACTTAGGAGCTAAAGCGGCCTCACTCCTTGGGAGCTGGCTGGCTCACTCCTGGGAGTGGTGTGGCCAGGGCCGGGGAAGGAAAATCTCTTTTCCTGCAATGTCTTGTGACAATGCTGAGCATCTTTCCTCCAAATCCATAACCCCAGACAAATCTTGAGGAAGAAATTCAGTCAATACACCCTGAGGTTCCTTCTACAGAAGACCTGACCAGGAGGGTGAGGGAAGCAAGGCACTGCTTGTGAAGGGATCAAGGGCTCAGTCACAGGCAGCCCCGAGCACCACGTGTGATCCGCAAACAGAAAACAGACATTGAAGGAAAGGTAAAGAAGGGGCTGGGGAGACGGCTTAGTGGGTAAAGTACTTGCCACACAGCATGCAGACCTGAGTTCCAATTCTCAGAACCACATAAAACTGGGTGCAGCCATGTACACTTGCAATCCCGGTGCTGGGGAGGTAGAGACAGGAGGATCCCAGAGGTTTGTGGACCAGCCAGCTTAGCTGAATGAGCAAGCTCCAGGTTCAATGAGAGACCCTATTTCAAAGAATAATGTGGAGAGCAATTGAGGAGAAACACATCTGCCCCACACAGCAGCACAGGCAGAGAGAAGGAAAAGGCAGAGAAGTTCAAATAAAGTCTGGAGTTTACTTAACAGCAACTTCTACTCAATGTCTGGCAGTCACTAGACATGGGGGCAGGGGAGGTACCCAGGAACCCTCTTAACTGTCTTTATAACTCTTGTAAATCTAAAGAGATTTCCAAATGAGACATTGTGAGAGTGTGGATTTTGTTCTTGATTTTAGTGGAGTTGCTGGGCATCACAGTGACTGCATAGCTGTGTGGCCGAGACTGGGCAGGGGAGGCTGAGGCCTCTTTCTTTACCTGGGGCTGCTCCCTGGGCTGCGAGACCTCATCCTAAGGGACTCTCGGGCACTGATTGTCAATTGGGAGCTAGAACAAGGCAGAGGGGTGAGGGTCTTGGTTCTTCCTATGAGCACTTCCTTACCTGCTTGGGCTGCCTCACAACATGGCGCCCGGTCCCAAGAGAGAGCCTCTAAAGACAGCAAGGGAGTCACTGTCTGGTCTTGAATGCCCAGACAATGGCAAAGCCTCACCTCCCATAGTCTATCAAGGGACAGCCAGTCTCTGCACTTGGCCCAGATTCAAGGGAGGACACGGAGATTCCACCCGTGTACAATTAGCATTAAGAACCCACAAATCTGTGAGAGAGCCAGGCGCGCGGAGCTGCCCCCTCCACCTCTTCATGACAGGGATATGAAAGCCTGGCTCTATGGAGAGGGCTGGAAGGGAGCCCCCTAGGACAGAATGGAACATACAGCCTGGAGAGCCCTGCCTACTCCAGCCTGGGGCAGATAAGAGGGTGTTCTGACCCCAGTCAGGGCTCTTATACCAAACAACTCTGAAAAATATCCTGACCCCTTTTCACAAGAGAAAGTTTTATGTGACTCCAGGTATATCAGTACATGAAATAGTATATAAATCAAACTGACTAACAATAAATCAAATTCATTTTAAAACAACTCTTTGATATATACATATATATACATATATAATTTTACCATTTGTTAAAGACAAAAGATTTACAAACCAGAGGTGAATGTTTATTTTTACACAAAGAATTCAATCTTGCTGGAATATTTGATACTTTGAGACACAGAACGTCATCAACATTTTTCAGAGTTGTTTGGTATTTTAATTTTATAATCATCAATATCAAGTACTGTTTCACATAAACACATAGTACAAAACAGTAGGAGTGCTGTGCTGGGTGCTTTGGTTGTCAATGTGACACACCTGGGTTGAGGAGCCTCAACTGGGAAATTGCCTCCATTGGACTGGCCTGTGGCCATGTCTGTGGGGTGTTTTCAGGATTTTTTTTTAGTTATTTAATAACCACATGATTAGAAGCATTTCATTACAGCATTAACATATTAGAGTGATGTGGGAAGGCCCAGCCCACTGTGGGTGGTGCCACCTTGCAGGTTTTTCTGTAATGTATAAGAAAGCAGGCTGAGCAGGGGCCAAGGGAGCAAGCCGGTAAGCAGCGTTCCTCCATGGCCTGTGCTCCAGCTCCTGCCTCCAGGTTCCTGCCCTGAGTTCCTGCCTTGGGCTCCTGATGAACTGTGACCAGGAGATGTAAGCCAAATAAACCCTTTCCTCCCCAAGTTGGTAGTGGTCAGAGTGTTCTGTCACAGCAATGAAGAAACAAACTAGAACAGTATGTTTAGGACCATTGTAGAAACTGCTGGAAATTCTGTCCTCATCCCAAACCAAAATGTGGTTTGGTTTGGTTTTAGTGAAGTTCAGTGTTGGGAGCTGTTAGTCTATTGTGTACATTGAGCTGTGGCAGGCTTGTTTACTGAGTTTGTGTTATGCACACCAGTACCTAATCTGCCTACTCAGGAGGAAGGTGTTTATATGGAGAGCCTCACAATACCTGACCTGGAGGCAATAGTGGTAAACAAAAAGATCAAAGAAGCCTTTGATTTGACCACTCCTTGACCCTCAGATACAGGTGGGAAAAACAGCTGTTGAAATTGAGTTAAGCAAATGGTGGCTATCTTTGATGTTCCACTGTCTAAAAAGGTGGAGCTAAAATAAACAGAGCTGCAGTCTCTACTGTCAGTCCTCCCAAGCATCTTTTCTTTCTCTTGTTTTTTCTTTCAATCCTCACTCCCCCTTTCAGGTACTGTCCGTCTTGGCCGGCTGGCACCTGCAGTTCAACTCAAATAGCAATTTCTCATTTTTTTTGTTTGTTTTTGTTTTAGTTTTTTGAGATAGGGTCTCACTTATACTGCTCTGGTTGGCCTAGAACTCACTGTATGGCAACTCACAAAGATCTGCCTGTCTCTGCCACCCAAGTGCTAGGATTAAAGGCATGCGCCACCACACCCAGTTACAAACAGTAATTTTTAAAATCAGTCATTCTAATACAATACAATAATATACTAATTTGGTATTTACATGCTGAGGATAATGATAGAAAAACACTAAAGGCCTTTGTTTTATGAAATTAAACTATCATTTAGGTGCTGGAGAGATGGCTCAGTAGCTAAAAGCACTTATTACTCTTCCAGAGGAGCAAAATTCAGTTTCTGCACCTATGTTGGGTGGCTCACAACTGCCTGTACTCCAGCTCCAGGGAGTCTGATGCCCTCCTATGGCCTCTGCAGGCACCCACAATCATGAGGCAGACACACACATAAACACACATACACAGAAATTAAATCTGTAGAGAAAACCATCATGTGTCTATAAAAGCAGAAAGCTTGGCAGGTGCAGCAAAGATACACAAGCGTCTTGAAATCCTACTAGAAGGTTAAGTTGTCTGTGTGGACACATCCACATAAATGGGAATGGGAGTCACTTTATGGGCTCTCCTGTACAAGACCCAAAAAAGCGCACCATGCCAAAATGTCAAACCATAAAAGCTTACCTTTGTACAGGGTTCTGTGGTAAAAGTAGCTTAATTTTTTTTATGTTTTTTGATCTATTCCCTAAATAAAGTAAGTTAATAATTAGCAACGACAACAAAAAGAGCCTTGAATCTGCCCTGAGCTGTTTCCGGCTGTGCTCGCTGGCACTGTGTGGCATGATGGCATGCCCACACACAGTAAGCCTGTTGCGTGTTCAGAACCAAGGCTATAGTGGCATTTCAAGATGTAACCTGGATGCACACTACCAGAGAAACCTTGGATTTGTGGTACATTTAATTTTTAATTAATTTTCAGTCCTTGCACATTCAGAAAGCTTTAAATTTTTTTATTTATCTATTTTTATCTGTATGAGTATTTTGCCTGCATGTATGTAAGTGCTTCTCTATGCATGCAACATCCACAGAGGCCAGAAGAGGGTGTCTGATTCCCTCAAACTGGAGTTCCAGATGGTTGTCAGCTGCCACGTGGGTGCTGGGAATCAAACCTGGTCCTCTGCAAGAGCAGCCAGTGCTCTTAACTGCTGAGCCTTCTCTCAGCAAGTTACAACCCCATTTGAGGTTATGACCCACAGTTTAAGAAGCTTTGGTGCAAGCCACCTTTGCTTTGTGCCTTCAGTCCCTTGCAGGCTGACCAGCCCTAGCATGCCTGTGTCTGGCTTCCTGAGCACTGACTGCCCAGGAAAGGTGTCTGCTGGCTAAGTGTTTGCTGGGAGGCTGGCTGTACCTGAGTCTTCTGCAGAGCCATGAATGGCAGGAGTCTGGGACACTGTTACGAGTCCCTTCACAGTGAACTGAGGCTAGGGGTGAACTCTGCAAACTGACCCTGGTCCATGGACTCCTGGAGATCCATGTGAGCCCAAACACAATGTGTCGGGCAGTTTGGGCAGCCAGAGAAGCCTTTGCTGAGTTTGTGATTAGCCTGGAGAAACTTTTACACTGCACAGCCTCGTGACTTAAATGTCACAATTTACATGAGTAATCTCTGCACTTTTAATGCTCTGTCTCATTACATCTCATTACATTTCCTCCTGTGCTCCCTGGCTTTACCCTCCCCTCCCCAGTGCATGCTCAAAGCTAAGGTTTTGATGGTGCTGAACCTCAGGATGCAACAGAATGGGCCGCCTCCCTTCCCAGTGTCCACTTTCCAGTCCTCCTTCCTCACAGAGCTCCTGGGATAAAGAATCCCCATGGTAGTTCCTTTACAGTGTGACAGCATGACAGAGGTGTGACTTTGGACATGTCCTTAGTTGGGTAGTTGCAAGAGGAGGCTTTTCTGTCCCTTCCTCCTCTTTGTTAGTGGAAGTGTGGTCACAATGGCTGGTGCTCAGGCAGGCATCCTGGACCTTAAGGTATGAAACCCCATGCAGAAGATGGTACAGCCACAAAGTAGATGTCCACCTTGTCCTCCCACAGGTGGGACAGGACTGAGCTGTCTTGTTTAAGCCACCACTGTCCTGGTTCTTCTTGCCACCCACAGTCAACTTGATCCTAAAGGTCACAAGACCTTAGCTTTGAACCAGTCCACCCTGGAAGAAACCAGTTCACCCTGTGATCTCACTTTTCTGCTCTCGGTCACCTTAGAGAGGAGCTAATTGAGAGTTCCAGTTGACTCTCATTCTTCTGTTCTTGGTCGTGATGTTCATCTGAGTTACCCCCGAGGTCCAGCCAGTGCGTCAGGGACCCTTCCGCACAAGGACTAGCACCCACGGCTAGATCCCACCTGCCCGTTTCCAGAGTCGTGTTAATTTGGTTTTTGCTGCTGTTTCACACCACTAAAGGTTATTGCATCCATCTTTAGTCAAGAGCAATTAATTAGCATATTTCTGCCTCATGGAGAAAGTGGCTGCGTGATGGTGCGTGCTTTAAGTTGCAATCGGCCCATGGCTCTTGCCTCCTCTTTGCCAATTTAATTTCTCTGCTGGGGCTGGAGCTGGTTTTCCTGTCTCGTCCCAGGCCTCCTGCTCCTCTCCCCATTTTTCATCATGACTCTCCGCTCCTTCTGCCCTGTGACAAGTATTGATCACTGATTAAGCCATCAAGCCAGGCAACAGCTTTAACTTTTTTTGGGGGGGGTAGACGGGGTCTCACTATGTAGCCCTGGCTGGCCTAGAACTATGTGGACCAGGCTGGCCTGGAACTCACAGGGATCAACCTGCCTCTGCCTCCTGAGTCCTTGGATTAAAGGCGTGTGCCACCACGCCCAGACTGACAACTTTAAATTTTTTCTTTTTTTTTTTGTCTTTTTGTGGGTCTTCTGACAGGGTCTCCCTATAGCCCCATTTACCAATCCCAGGCCTGGAATTCGCTATGTGGACTACACTGGCCTCAATCTCACAGAGATCTGCCTGCCCCTGCTTCCAAGTGCTAGGGTTAAAGGTGTGTGCCACCTGCCCTGCTAACTTTACTTTTTAACCCTGGGCTGGAGGTTCTCCTCCTCTGCTTGCACAGGGTCCTGTCCTAGCAGAGTCTTAGGCAATTCTCACCCCCTTATCTGCAGAGTGGGTTTGAAAAACAGGAAGATAAACACCTAGGAAACCAGGTCATTATCAAAAGGCCATTCCACTGGTAAGTGTGCCGTGGTGCAAACATGGAGGTCAGAGGCCTTTGGGGAGTTGGTTCTCTCCTTCTCCCTTGTTTCTGCCTCTGTGCTGCACGAATGCACTTCCAGCCAATTCTGTCTCCACCCCTCATCTCTTTGGGATTACAGATGCCAGCAGCCACTTCCAGATAGTTCACATGGGTTCTGGGAATTGCCAAGCAAGCCTGAACCATCTTCCCAGCCCTCAATTGTTTTTAACCAGCCCTGTAGCAATTCCCTTCTTGGAAGGGCCAGTGTGAACCCAAGCTCAGCCGTTAGTTCTCAGTCACACGTAGGGAAGGGCTTAAGGCAACAGGTTTATGATCTGTCTCCTAGTGGTTGGGGCATCTTAGCTGAGTACTTCTGCCTCTGAGTCTTCCAGAAATCTGTCCCTTCTCAGAGCAATCACTCAAGCTGCCCTGGGCCTGCAGAGCCCCTTCCAAGATGGCACACCTATGTGGTATATATGAGTTACCTTGTCTGTTGCTGTGATAAAATACCATGACCAAGGTAATTTATAGAAGGAAGAGATTATTGGGTTTACGGTTCCAGAGGGATACGAGTCCATCATGGCACAGAGGGGAGATCTCACATCTTCAAGCAGCACAGGAAGCAGAAAGAGGACCTAGAAATGGGGCAGGCCTGAGACCCCTCAAAGCCCACTCCCCACCCCCCAATGGCGTGCTTCCTCCAGCAAGGTCACCACCTCCTAGGCATCACCAACTGACCAAGTGTCAGATACTTGGAGCCGACAGGCAATATTCCTCATTTAAATCATCACATGCTCCCTGGCGGAAAGCCTCAGCGCTTTATCAGAGGGGCATCTGTCTCCGTGGGGCTCCTGGAGTGCCCTCCCAGCCTGGCCTCACTTCCCCCAGAGGGAGAGAACCCAATGGGAGCCAGGGAGTCAACAGGAAGTCATCCCAGGCCTCTCCGCATCATGGCCTCCTTGAATCTCTCCCCTGGCCCCTGGGCTAGGAAGGTTAGAGGTTCCATCATTCATCAAAGTCAGTCCTCCAGCCACAAATGGTTTTCATTGCCCCCTCTCCAACCAATAGCCCCTAAAAGTCTCCGCCATGCCGGCATTAATGGAGTCCCGGATCTGGCCTGGGAGGGAGGGAGGAAGCTCTCCACAAGGATCAGTTCCTCTTCTTTTGACATTTACCAACCAAGAGCTGAGACCTGTCTCCACAGGCCCAGCACACAACACAGGTCAGGCATGGGACAAAGGCAGCAAGCCCTCCACTATGTCCCCTCCTCTGGCACGGCAGGGTAGCAGGCCTCCTTCCATTTCTTCACAGAGAGTGAATGGGGGAATGCGGAGCAGAGCCAGCTTGTGATGTCATCCTCCCAGACCCAGCTCCAACGTCACCTCCCAATCTGTCGCCTCGTGAACGTGACTCAGTTTATGTTCTTTGCCCTTGACTCCAGGCCCTTAGCACAAGCCCTTGTCTTACTTCCTACCCTTACTTCCCGCCATCAAATCACCAAGATATTCTGGTCCTGGTCCCAACTCTCCCAAGCCCTGATTCATGTGGGTGTGCATGTGGGAAGTGTGAGGCATCCATCACCTGCCACCCATGAACTTGAATGGGTGGTATCATCAGTGACAACACAGGCGAGAAGCTGGCATTTGGGCTCAGGGACCACTGGCTCTGTAAATACCTCCCAGGCGAGTTAGACCGTCAGGAACCACACGTGTGACCATGACGTCACTTTCCCTTTCAGTCGCCACCCCCTCGTTGTCTGTCTTGTCTCCGAGGGTGTGGATGGAGGGGTCTCTGGGGCTGCTGAAGGCTCAGCCATGGGAGCAGATGCTGACTTTGGCAATCTCCTGCTGCTCTGCTTCTGATTTCTTACCCCACCACCACCACACCAAATTTCAAGCTCATCTCCCGCTTGTCCAGTCTGACCTTTGAGTAGGGTGGCTAAGATCATGGGGAGCAAAAGCCCCGCTGCCCACTAGGTTCCCCAAGAAGCGGGTGTTTTTGCTTTAACAGCACTGCAGACCAGGAGATTTACAGTGGATGGAAGTTTACTGGGCTCAGGGTTCTTCTGGAAGAACTGGGCCAATGGCCTCCCTTGAGGGAAAACCAGAGATATCCCTGGGTAGGAGAGGGGCCAGACTCAGTCTTTGTCTGACACTATTCCATCTCAGAGGGTGGCCCCGCCTCTCAGGGAACTTTGTGGGACACTCAACCACAGCAGGATATAAGATGCTTACTGGAGGTCAACGCCTGGGATAGGGAGGGAGGCAGCAGGGCTGGAGGGAGGACTCAGATGAACCAGATGTGGGCCAAGGAAACTTTAGTCAGCCCAGTCAGCCCAGCGAGGGCCTGAGACCATGCGAAGGGGTGTTTGCTGACTCTCTAGATGCCAGGCCTAGGCTAGGAGAAGGACAGAGTGATCCAGTGCCATTGTTAACACCAGGATGTTTGACTTGCTGAGACCTGTCTGGGAAACGCCAAACCCACAGCATGGTCCTATGAAGAGGCCACAAAGGCAGTTTCCCTCACCTGCACAACACCGTTTGTTGATTTGAGGATGGGAGATGTTTTTGCAATGAGAGGGATTGGGCATGAGGAGACGGGCTTCACAGGTGAGCCTGGGCACGGTGAGGAAGCAGGCTGCTGAGGCATGGCTGGGAGCAAAGTTCACCCCTCAGCAGTGTCCCAATCTGAACCACCCAAAGGGACCCCAGCTCTTCTTTTACTTCCTTTCCTGTGCCCTGCCTCTTCAAACCTCAGCAGCCCTATAGGCCATGTATGTGGCTCAGTCAATCACATGTCCCTACTGTTCACTTCACTTGGGGATTTGGTATAAGTTGATGGATGGAGTTCACATCCAGTGGCCACAGTGCCAGCTCAGGCTGCCCACCTGTCCCTAGAAAAGCCAGGATATGGTTCCAGCTGCCAGCCAGCCTGGGCTCCTGCCATCCTCTGCTGTTTCTGTTCATTGTGAGAGCTTCCTATGATCCTCCAGCACCCCCAGGGAGACAGTGGGCACATACACCTGGAAACAGCTGCTCAGAGTAGTGAGCTCCCCACCAGGAGAGGCAAAAAGTGCAGGCTGGAAGGCTGCCTGGAAGGAAGAGCAGACTCAGCCAACAGGTTAGGTAAGAGCTAGCTGCTTTTGCTGTTGCTACTGCAATTTCTCAGAGCTATGGCAATAAATCAGTGCAGAGGCAGTGTTAACCCAACTCTACCAGTGGTGTCAGGTAGAATCTGGGGTACCCTTTAGGGAGAGGGGAAAGGAACCCCAAACTCTGACACAATCAGCCGTTTTCTGGGCTGACGGAGGAGGGGTGTAAAGTGAAGGAAGAAGAACCGGAGGTGCCCCTACCACCGGCCACGTCCTGGGTCCTCAAAACGGCATTCTGGGCTAGGAGGGGAGCAGGGCATGCGTGGACAGGTACCCTGAGACAGTACCGGCTCTTGTGGCTTCCCAGAGTTTGCCTTGTCTCAGAGCAGTGTGGGGTGCAGGCCAGCTGTGTGGTCGTGTAGGTTTTGCAATTGATGCCTGAATCCAGAGAGAAAACAGGGCTTCCCAGGGTCCAGAGTGACTCATGGTCACATGACTGATCAGGGTGCTGGCTCTCCAGGGCCAGTTACAGCTACTCCTAGTGGATCACCATGGAGTGATCAGTCCTCAATCCTGGACCCGTAAGACTATCTTCCCCTTTTCCTGATGGAGACATTAAGGTTTACAGTGAATGAGGGACTTGCTTTAGGTCACCAGCTATAGTGTGCAGGATATGGACTCTGCTCTCTCTAGGTAACACACATCTGGAGAGGCCCTTCCTCCCTCATCCTAGCAGAAGCAGGACCCCAGGGATGAGCAGGCTGCAGGACCACGAGGTGTGTAATATGGGTGTGTGTGGCCCTGCTGCCGTCAAGCAGGGCTTCCTCAAGGTGGTGGAATTTGAAACGAGTCTAGGAGGACAGCGGGGGCTAGAGGAGGGGAGCTAGGGTGGAACCGCCCATGGCAGGGCTGGCTTGCTTTCACTGTCTGCCTACCACAGCCCTAACCTCTGCTACCTCCCGGAGGAGGAGCCAGGATTCTAATGTGCAAGATTGTAAGACCCTTGTGTCCCTCTGCTAATGCCACGTGTCTGGGTCACAGGGTAAAGAGGCCCTCTGAAACAGGTCAGGTCTATAGGTCTCAAGGCTGGAGTGGCTCCCAGTGTCATTATCAAATTCAGGTGTCTGTGATAGGAAGGCCAAGATCCCCATCAAAGAGGTCCAGGGAGTCAATGTGGTGGCACAGGCCTATAGCCCCAGCACTGAGGAGGCTGAGGCAGGAGGATCATGAGTTCAGCCTGGGCTGAATTGAGAGTTTAAGATCACCCTGGGCTGAATAGTGAGAGCCTGTCTCAAAACAAACAAACAAACAAACAAACCAAAGGGAGGCTTCAGGACCCCAAAGGTACCATGCCCCTGTGGAAGACCCAAGGCTAGGACTGTGATGGGGATGGAAGACCTCGGCCCTCTGGACTTAGACTGTGCTGTGTCCAGCCGAGGGAGGGCCCAGCTGTTGAGGCAGAAATTCCTTCACATTCAGCAAACTGAAGGCAGACTACAGCTCCTCCATCGCCTGTGACTTTCTCACGCTGCCGGCAGCTAGGGTGCAGATGCAGCAGGTGGGCGGGTACAGGCAGAGCCGTCCCAGGCTTCCCTCTTTTAGAGGAATCTGGAGCACGAGGGATGACAGCCTAGTGGCGTCCTTTTTGGGCCTGGCGCAGCCTTTTTTCTGGTAAAGTTTCCAGCTAAAAATACCTACTCTCCCTCCAGAGCTGGGTCTCCTCCGTGAGGCTAGAAGTTTCCTTTGAAAAGTCCTACACAGAAACTTTTAGTAGATCCTGCTGTGCCAAAGTATCAGCTGTAACCTTCTCTCCCCGGGCCACTGGCTGGCCGTATCCCGTGTCATGGAAATCATTAGGTGATCAGAGACTGGGAGGAGGATGGTGGTCCGGGTGAGCTGAGGGGAGGGGATGGCCGTCAGCTCAAAGTCAAGGAGGAGTCCTACCACGACTTCAGAAGGTGAGAGTCAGTTCTGACAGTTATGGCTTGGGCCTCGCAGAGAACCACAGCTCACCCCCATCCCCTGGGGAAAAAAAACCCATGAGGCAAAGAACGGGCCAGTGACGACATACCGAGGTAGAGACACATCACACAGGAGCTGAAGGGTAGTAAGAGCAGAGGCGACCAGCTCTTCCTCCCTTCCCTGAGGTGGCCACTTCCTCTCCATCTTACCTTCACTGCCCACTAAGCCTCTCAGAGGCCCAAGGATGCTATGCTCTCAGGAGGATGGAAAGATCTTCCTCCCCAGGCAGTGACTGGTGAGGTTTCACAGGGAAGCCCGGAGCTGTCTGAGACAGGAGGATGGAGGGCCCGGAGTGGATGAGGGCTGTCCTCACCAGGTCCTTACTGGTTAAAGCAGAGCTATGCCCGCTCAGACTGAAGGAGAAGGGGTGCTCAGACCCCTCCTTTCCAAGGGCAAAGTTAGAATCTGTAACCAATGGATTTCCACAGTCAGTGCCTGGTGTAGTGGCACATGCCTGTTGATCCAACTCTTGGGAGGTGGAGGCAGGAGGATGGGGAGTTCAAGGTCATCCTCTGCTACATATTGAGTTTAAGCAAGCCAGGAAGGGACGGCCAACCACAGTGTTCAGAGCTCCATGCTCAAAGGTGCCAGGCTAGGACCCAGCACAGGACTCCACCAAGCTGAAGGGGGACTGGAAATGTTACAACCTGTGTGCTGAGGTAAAGGGGACAAGGGACAGGCATGTCCAACCCTCAGGCCCTGATCTCAAGGTTGTAGCATTGTAAAGGGTTCCACCATGGACAGGGAGCTGGGCCCCACCTGCGGCCCCGCCCTCCCCTCCGCCAGACACATGTGAGCGTGTGGGGGTCACCTGGGGGGACCTCTGAGTGCTTTGCTACGTCCTTTGTGTCCAGCAGCCCTAAGTGCCCAGTCATAGATCTCATGACTTCCCGCTAGCTGTGCCAGGGGTTGGGGGACAAGGAATGGCTAGGCCCCTGCTGGTCAGTAGCCCACAGAGGCAACTCGTATGAGAAGTTTTGTCAAGATACAGAGTCTAAAGGAAGCAGAGGGAGGTGAAGCAAAAAGGGACCACAGCGCAGTGTGGGGTTGTAATGGGCAGGACTTGGGCTACGGATTGGCCATCAGAAGCTTCTGGAAAGAGAAGCGGGTAGAATCCTCTGGAGAAAGCGGGGAAAGAAGTGGAAGCAAGGCAGAGAGAGGGGGTGACCCCACTGACCCCTGACAGCTCCCCTGCTGGAAGACCCTGGTCCCAGACTCCTCTTCCACCAGGGAGACCCAACCCCACCCTCTGCCTCCCACATGATTGGCTGGCCTCTCACAGACAGACTGATAAAAGAATCTACACATTTATGCAGCCTCCACATTGTACCATGGGAGCCCTCGTGAGCAAATGGGCATCAAGGAGGTGGCTAAGTGGGATATAATCATCCTGGTCTGGACACAGGGCAGCTGCAGGTAGGAGTGTATGGACCAGAGGGTGTGGCCAGGGCAGTCATTTGGAGAACTGACCCAGAAGACAAGGGCTGGGCTGAGTGGTTTGGACAGAGTCTCACTCCCCAGATTTTGTTAGGTTCAGAGTCTTGCTTTGCAGCCCAAGCTGGCAGAGCTCCCCTTCCCTGTCAGAGCTGTACAGGGACACACAGCCCTGCCCTGCCCAGAAGCATGACTCAGACCTTCACCAGAGGCTGGCAGACAGAAGCAAAGACAGCGGGAATCAGCCTGGTCATGGGGGGACAGCTGTGTCGATGCCCCAGGCACAGTACTGAGTGGTGGTGGCCCTGGGAGCACACAAAACACATGATGATGCCTCAGAGTCCTCACTAACCCAACTGTGCTGTCGTGGGCCCCTTCTCCTGCCTTCACAGGCTCTTCTCTCCTGGATGGGTCCTCCAGCCTCTGGAGACCCCAGAAGCCCCAACACCTGGCCAGCGACTTCATTTTCGGCTTAAGCCAGCTGGAAGCAATTCGCTTTGCTTACAAATAAGCACCCTGTCAGTTGCAGGAATCGCTCATGGTGTTCCCTCGGGATCTCCAAGGCAATAAAGTGCTGCAAAGTTCTTTTAATACACTTTTTGAAAAATTATTGTATAAATAATACAACGCTCACTGCATGCTCACTATTTTAAAAAGCGAGAAATAAGAAAGCACAGCAAAGAAATAAAAATTTCTCATAATCACAACATCCAGAGATAAACAGTTACTTTGATGCAAACCCTTCCAGACATAGATATCTGGTGACTTTTTTTTTTTTTTTTTTGTCTTTTTGAGACAGGGTCTCCCTGTAGCCCCAGCTGGCCTAGCACTTCTTATATAGACCAGCGTGGTCTTGAACTCACAGAGATCCACCTGCCTTTGCCTCCCTAGTGCTGTGATTAAAGGCGTGCCCCACCATGCCTGGTATGATGTCTTTTATTTTTTAAAAAATGGGGTTGGTTGGGGCTGGAGAGAAGGTTCAGCAGTTAAGAGTGCTGGTTGCTCTTGCAGAGGACCTGGGTTCAATTCTCAGCACCCACATTGTAGCTAACAACTATCCCTAACTTCAGTTCCACTGTCTTCTGACCTCTGTAGGTGTGCACAACACAGGCGCACTTACATACATGCAGGCAATACACTTGTTCTGGTTTGTTCTCTTCATTGCTGTGACATAATACTCTGACCAATACCAACTTGGGGAGGAAAGGATTTATTCAGCTTAGATCTCCCAGGTCGCAGTTCATCAGGGAGCCCAAGGTAGGAACTCAGGGCAGGAACCTGGAGGCAGGAGCTGTAGCACAGGCCATGGAGGAACGCTGCTTACTGGCTTGCTCTCCTGGCCACTGCTCAGCCTGCTTGCTTAGACAACACAGGCCCACCTGCCCAGGGGTGGCACCACCCACAGTGGGCTGGGCCCTCCCACATCACTCATCAATCAAGAAAATACCCCACAGACATGGCCACAGGCCAGTCCAATGGAGGCAATTCCCCAGTTGAGGCTCCCTTAACCCAGGTGTCTCAAGTTGACACTAAAGCTGTCCAGCACAACACTCATACACATAAGATAGAAATAATAATAATTTTTGAAAAGGGGTTGGCTGTGAGGTAGCTCTGTGGGTAGAGTGTTTGCCTAACATGCACAAAGCTCTGAGTTTGATCCCCAGCACCACATAAACCAGGTGTGGTGACACACTCCTATAATCCCAGCACTCTGGAGTTGGAGGCAGGAGGATTCAAAGTCATCTTCAGCTACATAGTTAAGTTCGGGGGCCAGCCTGAGCTACATAATACCGTCTCCAAAAAAAAAATGGAGAAGCTAGATTGATGACTCAGCAGTTAAAAGCACATACTGCTCTTGCAGAGGACCCAAATTGGTTCCTAATGTCCATGTTGGGCAGCTTAAAACCACTTATAACTCCAACTCCAGTGGGATCCAAGGTCCTCTTCTGGTTTCCTTGGGCAGCTGCATACACATTCATAGACACGTACAAAGACACACACAGAGCCAGGTGTGGTGGCGCATGCCTGTAGTCCCAGCACTTGGGAGGCAGAGGCAGGCGGATCTCTGTGAGTTCAAAGCCAGCCTGGTCTACATAGTGAGTTCCAGGACAGCTGGGGCTACAGGGAGACCCTGTCTCAAAAGAAAAAAAAAAAAAAAGACACACATAAATAATAAAATAAATCTAAAAAAGATAAAGGCAGTGGGGGAAAACAGGGTTGCACCAATATAGAAATATGATGATGATGAGGAGGAGGATGTTTTGGTTTTTGCGACAGGGTCTCATAGCTGAGGCTGGCCTTGAACAAATTATGTGGCGATGGGTGACCTTGAACCCTAAGCCTCGGCACGCAGCTTTATTCCTCTTAATAAAATTCATTTATTTACTTGAGACAGAGCCTTACCATGTAGCCCAGGCTGACTTGAAACTCATGATCCTCCCGCCTCAGCCTCCCAAGTGCTGAGTTACAGGTGTGCCACCACACTCAGCTAGTATTTTATTTTCTTTGATGTTTGTTTTCTTTGATGCTATTGCAAATCTTGTTTTCTATCTCATTTTTTCTTGTATGAAACAAGTTTATTACATTCACTTAATTCTAGTATGTAGGTTTTGTTGGATTTTCAATATATGATTTTACCGTCTATGAATAATGATAATTTTATTTTTCTCTTCAGAGTCTTTTATTTTTTTTTTTCCATTGCATCAGGTAGGAAAGTGCAGAGGACAGCAATTCTTGCCGCACTCCAAGATTCAGGGCTGGGGGAAGGGCTTGCCATTTTAATTTTTTTCAGATTTATTTTATTATTTTCTTTGTGTGTATGCATGTGTGTATGTTTGTGTACATGTGTGAGTGCGGCGCACTCAGAGGCCAGAAGATCCCTTGGAGCTGGATGGAGTTACAGGCAGTTGTTAGCTGCCAAGGTAGGTGCTGGGAACCAAGCTGGGTCCTCTGCAAGAGTAGCAAATGCAGACTCAAGTAATTCTAATTCCAGGGGATTCAATGCCCCCTTCTGACCTCCCGACACTGCACAACACAGGTGCACTTACACATGTGCAGGAAAAATATTCAGACACATAAAATAAAAATGACAGATAAAATATTTTCTAAAACCTGAGCCATCTCTCCAGATACATCATTTGCCTTTTTGTTTTTTATTTTTTTTCTATGAGTGCATTGCCTGCATGTGTGTAAGTGCACTCCTGTTGTGCAATGCCCATGGAGGTCAGAAAGAGGGTGTTGGATTCTCCTGGAACTGGAGTTACAGACAGTTGTTAGCTACCATGTGGGTGCTGGGAATTGAACCTTGGTCCTCTGCAAGATCAGTCAGTGTTCTTAACCACTGAGCCATCTCTCCAGTCCCATAATTTGCCTTTTTAAATTTGTTTTATTTTATTTTTATGTATTTGAATGTTTTGCCTGTATATATGTAAATGCACCCATATGTGCAATGCCCACAGAGGCCAGAAGAGAGTGTGGGATCCCCTGAAACTGGAGTTAAGGACTGGTGTTAGCTGCTATGCGGGTGCTGGGAACTGAACCCAGGGCCTCTGCAAGAGCAGCCAGTGCTCTTAACTGCTGAGTCATTGCTCCAACCTTATAATTTTCCATTTCTAAATGTGATGTTTGATGTAGATTTTTAGTTACTATTGCTCCTTAAGTTGAGAAATGTCCTCCTTTTTCTGGCATTCTGTTCTTCTTCTTGGATAGTATTGAATTCCATCAAATGATTTCTCTGTGTGCAGAGGTGAGTCCCCTTTGTTGTGTTGATTGGCTTTTAAATATTAACTGGTCTCACCCTTCCTGCTTGTGGTAGAACTTTATTTGATTTGCAGATATTTCACCAGGATTTTCTCATGTACTCATGAGAACAGAGACCCCCCAATACTTTGGTCCTTTGGCTGTACTGTCCACGTCAGGATATAAAGTTCATACCAGTCTCATAAGATCCCTTGGCGGGCTGGGGGTGGGGAATGGCTCAGGGGTTAAGAGCCACTGTCTGCTCTTGCAGAGGACCCCAGATCAATTCTCAGCACCCACATGGAGGCTACGAACTGTCCTTAACTCCGGTTCCAGGGGAATCCGAAGCCCTCTTCTGACCTCCACAGCATTGCATGACACAGGTGCGCTCACAAGCAGGCAATACACTCATAAAATAAAAATAATAAAATATTTTTTAAAAAGAGATCCAGGGGCTGGGGAGATGGCTTAGTGATTAAGAACACTGTTCTTGCAGAAGATCCAGGTTCAAATCCCAGCACCCACATGGCAACTAACAACTGTCCGTAACTCCAGTTCCAGGGGATCCAACACCCTCTTCTGTCCTCTGCAGCACTGCACGACATATGTGCACTTACCTACATGCAGGTGATACATGCATACACATAAAATAAAAATAATAAATTTTGCCAGGTGTGATGATGCACGCCTGTAATCCCAGCACTTGGGAGGCAGAGGCAGGTGGATCTCTGAGTTCAAGGCCAGCCTGGTCTACATAGTGAGTTCCAGGACAGCTGGGGCTACAGGGAGACCCTACTTCGAAAAGACAAAAAAAAAAAAATAATAATAATAATAATAAATTTTTTAAAAAGAAATTAAAAAAAAAAAAGATCCCTTGGGGACTGTTCCTATCTGCCATCTGAGGCGATTTGTACACAGTTCTGAATTATTCCTTCCTTAATGCTCAGCAGAACCCACCGGCAAAGTCATCTGAGCCTGGAATTTTCTTTGTCCTGTAGCTTCTAGTTTAAGATGCTATTTCTTTAATAGATACACTGTTTCTTGTGACAATATTACAGTACCAAAAAAACCCTTAAGAGAAAACTAGTTAAGAGAATACAGTCTCTGACTGGGATGAAGACCAAGCTTTCCATTTCTACCGGGTCCATCACCTGGTCACAGGACCATCCCTAGAAATGTGGGTTCCCCCTAAGTCATGCTAGAGAGAGGGGCAGAATACCTAGTGTGTTTATGAGATGGTGAACTTTTCCTGCCTGGAATCCCCACCCCCCCAGTGCGGTGCTCATAGACTGGGTCCAGACACGTAGCTTTCATGAAGTAAGTTGCCCCCTTTTCCGAAAAATTCAGAAAAGCATAATCTCTCCTTTTCTTCTTCAGATCCCTTTTCCAAGCATGCTTTCCCTAGTGCTTTGGGCTGCCCCTTCTGATCTCGTATCCTTTACTTCTCTAAAGCTTCTTCCCCTCCATGCCGGTGCAGCGGCTGTCTGACCTCTGCCGGTGCTAAGTCCGCATGGCTTCTTGGCTTTTTCCCTTCTCCTCCTCAAGGCAGCTGCTGAGATTCCTCAGGATTTTTCTTTGAATTCTAATAAAATTGTCCTAAACTTCCGTTTGAGTCCATTCTTAAATTCTTTTATGAGTGAGACATTTTCCCATCTCAACAGTTTCGTAGGCTGTGTTTTCAAACTACTTTGTCTTCTCTGTTTAATTTTCAAATTGCTCAGCATAAAGCTGACCCCACTCTCTTCTTCCATCTCCTAAGATCTCAGAGTGCTCTGACTGGAGGATTCAGGGATGGAGGTGGACCACTATATAAACTGCATCTCAGTCCTCACAAGCGGGGTCTGTGCATCCTAGGTACCTGCCTGTCTTTGCACCTGTTGCTTCATTTGAATCAGTTTCATGTCACTCTGAGGCAGATCTTTCAAACCCTGTTTGCATTGGAACATAACAGGGTACCCCAGGTCCCCTCCCCCAACCGCAACCGGAGAAAGTCATTGACAGATTAGATTCAATGACAATGAATCAATAATTTATGCTGGTGTGTTTCCTTGTGCATCAAGGAGGCCCGTTTTTGACACAATCTGACAGGCTCATACACACCTTGGTTTAATTAAACTCGATACAGAAAATTAAAAGAGGAAAAAAATACCTTCTAGCAATTGGTTCCCCAAAATAGCTCCAGCCCACAGTTGATGAAGAGGATGGAAGACGGGTGCGCATGGAAAGTCCAATTCAGCAGATGTTGTTAATAGCTTATTGGCATCTTCTCATAACATGGCCTTTTAGGAGACGGCACTGGCAGAGTGCAGGCAGGGATGGTTTTGCCTGTGGGAGGCAGTGCCATGTCTGGAAGTCGGTGTTGCTTAGGCCTCCCTTAGAAGGGCTGGGATGCTCAACCCACATCCTCGGAGTGGACATTAGAAGCAGCAGTGACCGCTCTGGCTCATGGGTCTTCCTGGAATGTGGGGGTAAGGGGGGGCACCATGGCCTGAGGCCACACCCACAGGGGCCCTGCAGAGTCCTCCTGCCACATTCTGCAGCATCTCTCTCCTGCCAATCATCCCTCCAGCCAGAGCAGCGCAGCACACCCCAGTCTTGAACCTCCTCATTGCACCCTGAGACCACCACATGGAGCCACTTCACTGTTGCCATGGTTACACGCACACACACACACACACACACACACACACACACATACACACAAGGCCCCTTGCCCTGACGTGGACCAGATGCTGCAGTGAGTCACAGGTGAGGCTGCAGCTGGACTCCAGAGCTCTGGAGGGTAGAGCCAAGGTCACAGGCCCAGTTCAAAGCCTGTCTCTGTCCAGTCATAGACTACCTAAGAATTCCCAGCAGGCAGTGGTTCCATAAGGTGACGCTGCCTAGGAATATCATTAACCACCTAGTTTGGGGAGATGCACGCTATGGTGTTCCCATGACAACCACACCCCTCACAATGCACTTTTGCTAACCTATCCTCTTCCCTCTTCCCTTCCATCCTGCCCTGGGTCCCTCACTCCTCTGGCCTCCAGATCTTCCTGTGAAGGACATCACACCGAGCTCCAACAACTGGCGTATAGAGCATAGAGGAAGCAGGGCTCCTCTCTGCTGGACAGTGCCCTTGGAGGTAGCTAATAGAGCCTGGCACTCGCGTTCTGCAGCCTCCCCACCGCACACCTTTGCTGCCTCTTTGGGTTTCTTATTATGCTAAAATATGCATAACATGAAATTTATCATTTTCAGGGTGCAGTCTGGGTGTCATGAAGCACAGCGCCATCAACATGCATCCATCTCTAAGATGCTCCCTCCTCCCCAGCTGAAACACCAGCCTCCTCCCCACTTCACACCCCAGCAGCCTCTGCTCCCCTCTCAGTGTTTGGACTTGACTACTTCAGATCCACACAGGTCTTGTGTGGACAGACCTGACCATATTTGACCTTTTCTGACTATTTTTCACTAAGTAAAATCTCCACAAGGGTCACCTGTGTTGGCACACGAGTCACGGTGTCTTTCCTTCTCACGGCTGAGTGACATTTTCTCATGTGGATGTCCACTTTTCACCCAGCCATCAATCCACCGAGCATACTTGGGCTGCCCCCACTTGGGGGTGGCGATCTGCTGCTGCCTGATGTCACAGTCCCCGAGTCCCTCTCCAGCCACTGCTTGCTGCATTGCCAGATCTACCCCAAGCAGCTGCCCACCCTATCTAGTCCCAGGCTGCATGTATAGGTGTGAACACGCCCAGAGGTCAGAAGACAACTGCAGGAGCCAGTCTCTCCTTCCTCCACGTGAGTCGTGAGAATTGAACTCAGGTCGTCGGGCTTGGTGGCGAGCACCCTTACCTGCTGAGCCATCTTGCCAGCCCCTGAGCACAAGAACTCCAGTGTCTTCATGCCCTGGCAGCAGTAGCTGCTATCGTAGCTACTTTCCTGTTGTTATGATAAAACACCCTGGTAAAGGCAATTTAAGGTTTGCAGTTGGAGGGCACAGTCCATCATGGTGGGGAATCTAGCTCATAAGCCTTGATCATGTTCCATCTGCAGTCAGGAAGCAGGAAACAGTGAATGCTTAAGCTCAACTAGCTTTCATTAAAAAAAAAAAATACATTTGGCGCTGGAGAGATGACTCAGTGGCTAAGAGCACTGGCTGCTCTTGCAGAGGACCTGGGTTCAGTTCCCAGCACGCACAAGGCGGCTATCATCTGTAACTCCAGTTCCAGGGAAATCCAATGCTCTCTTCTGACCTCCATGGGCATTACAGGACATGGATACACTTACATACATACAGACAATACCCTTAGACATATAAAATAAAAATAATAAATAAAATAAAAAGTATTACATTTATTTATTTATTGCAGGAGAGAGGTGGATATATCTGAGCAACAGCAAGAGCTGGGAGGTCAGAGGACACCTGGTGAGAGTCTGCTCTCTCCTTCCACCACTGGGTTTTCAAAATTGAACTCAGGTGGTCAGGCTTGGCAGCAAGTGCCCACTGAACAATCTCACCAGCCCCAACCTTTCTCTCTTTACACAGTTCAGAACCCCAGCCCAGGGAATGGCACAGCCCACTCTTAGGATGAATCTTTTCACCTCAATTAACCCAATCAACCTACCCTCTTACAGGCATGCCCAGAGGCTAAGTAATCTCCCTGGTGTGCCTGCAGGCCTATCGCCCCTGCGTCCAAGATTCTTTCAGGCTGGCAATCAATACTGACAATCACAGTTGTTTTCTGTTTTGCTTTTAATATTACAATTATTCTAAGGGAGTGCGAAATGCTATCCTTTGCCTGTGATACTATTGTGGGTGACATTCTTTCCATAAATATTTATTTTTGAGACGCAGGGTGTACTGGATAGCTTAAGTGTCAAACTTAACACACCTGGGTTGAGGGATCCTCAATTGGGGAATTGCCTCCATTGGACTGGCCTGTGGCCATGTCTGAGGGGCATCTTCTTGATGAGTGATGTGGGAGGGCCCAGCCCACTGTGGTGGTACCACCCCTGGGCAGGTGGGCCTGTGTTGCATAAGAAAGCAGGCTGAGCAGGGGCCAGGGGAGCAAGCCAGTAAGCAGCGTTCCTCCATGGCCTGTGCTCCAGCTCCTGCCTCCAGGTTCCTGCCCTGAGTTCCTACCTTGGGCTCCCTGATGAACTGCGACCTAGGAGTTGTGAGCGGAATAAACCCTTTCCTCCCCAAGTTGGTAGTGGTCAGAGTATTTTGTCACAGCAATGAAGAACAAACTAGGACACAGGGTCTCCTGGTTTCCTGAGTGTGCGCTAGAATTGCAGGTACACACTGCCACACTCGGCTTCGTCAGCCCTTCGTACTTCCTGAAACCACTCAGAGTTCCTTTCCGTTGCTGGCAACTCAGCAACCTTGGCAGATTCAGGACAGCCCAGACCCAGAGCCCTAAGAAGTCCTGAGAACTGGCCCTTCTCCCTGATCCTCTCCCTGGCCCCTCCCTGGCCCTCTTCCTGGGTTTTCTCCTGCTCTGTGCCCTTTTCCAGGCTTTCTTTTCAGGCAAACTCCCGAGAACATCTCCCTGGGACCTCTGCCTAGGTCCTCTCCCAGGAGCCAGCCAGCAGGCCTGCTCCCCAGGCCTCTCGCCTCCCCGAGGCCATGTCTAGCTCTGGGCTCTTCTGATGAGAAGACCTACCACAGCTCATTTTCTCTCATGGTCCATGCTGTCTGCCTCCCTCTGCAGATACATCTACCACATCTGAGGCATTTCCTCTGAGCACTTTTCTCTTTGCCTTTCATGTCCGGGCCTCCAGTCCTTCATGGTAGACATTTGCTCATCTGTGAGGTATGTTTGGGGATCCCCCTGACCCCTCAATAATGGGTTTGCCCCCACTGACTGCATCATGGGCAGGGGCATATGTGTCTGAATTCGCTCCCTGTTCTATCATCAGTTCTTTTGTACCCTGGACAGGATCTTGTGTAGCCCAGGCTGGCCTTGAGCTCTCTATGAAGCGGAGGCTAACCCTGAACTCATGATCTTCCTGCCTCTGACACCTAAGTGCTGGGATTACAAGGTACACCACCATGTGGTAGCTCAGTCACAGGTGCTTTTATTTTTATTTATCTATTTCAGACAAGGTCTCACGTAGCCCAGGCTGACCTTGAACTCTAATATCCTCCTGTCTCCATCCCCTGAGTGCTAGGGTTACAGGCATGGATCACCAAGCCCATCTCAACCGTGGGAAGCTTTAACACCTTGACCATGGGACCGTTCTCCACCCAAGGTGACTTTCTTCTGCAGTTGCAGTGCAGTTATCAATTATTCACGTTGAGCATCTCCCAACACACTCAGAAAACACGGCCGGGCTTTTTGTTGTCGCCCCTCCCCGGGCCGTCCAATCTGTACCTGGCAGAGAAACAGAGAGACAGGCATTTGGGAGGGGTACGGAGCAGAGCACCACAAGCTCCAGTAACTCCAGGACTTTTGCAAAGAGCTTCAGCTCCCCAGAAAGAGCTGTCGCCCTCCACAGGGCCTTTGATGCCTCCCTGATAGCTGCCGACGGATTGATCTGGTGCTGTGCATAATTCATGCGCTCCCAGCTGCTGCAATTTCTGAGCAGACCTTTGCCACAGCACAGGCGAAGCTGGGCTGGAGACAGAAACATGGTACGTGGGACCTGGGGACTATCCACGCCCAGTCCCTCTGCTGACACCTAGCAGATGCTTGTGAGAGGTGTGGAGGAGCCAAAGGGACTGGGCTCCAGTGCTTGGAGAAGGTGGCCTATGAAAGAGGGGGGTGACTACCTGCCTACATTCTCAGATGGGTGGGGGCAATATCCCATCATCTCCCAGAAGCCATAGCATGCCCTTCAGAGGGCCTCCAATGGACTCTCAGGCACACCCACCAGTAGCTGAGTTGCCTGGGACAGGTGTCTGACTATATCCTGAGCCCTACTCTCCCTCAATAGGAGCACAGAGTCAAGGGCAGGGGAGATGGCTCAGTGTTGTAAAGTATCACTGCACAAGCCTGAGGTGGGGGCAATATCCCATCATCTCCCAGAAGCCATAGCACGCCCTTCAGAGGGCCTCCAATGGACTCTCAGGCACCCACCAGTAGCTGAGTTGCCTGGGACAGGTGTCTGACTGTATCCTGAGCCCTACTCTCCCTCAATAGGAGCACAGAGTCGAGGGCAGGGGAGATGGCTCAGTGTTGTAAAGTATCACTGCACAAGCCTGAGGACCTGAGTTTGGATCTCCAGTGCTCATGTAAAGCCAGGCTTAGGAGTACATACCTGTAACTCTAGCGCTGGGTGGGGGGGCATGGACACTGGCGGCAGATCCTGGGGAGTCACTGGCTAGCCAGCCTAGCTAAAATAGTGAGGTTCAGTGAGAAATCCCTGTCTCAAAAAAGGCAAGGGATGGCAAGATGGTTCAGTAGGTTAAGGATGTTTGTTGCCAGGTCTGATGACCTGAGTTCTAGCCACAGGAACCATGTGGTGGAAAGAGAAAACCAACTCCTGCAAGTTGTCCTTTGGCCCCCACACATGCACCATGGTATGAAAATGTTTTTTTCTCTCTCTCTCTCTCTCGTTTCAAAAAAATCTACAAAATAAGGTGGATAAGATGGGAAAGAGATTGAGGAGAACACCCCAATGTCAGTCTCTGGCCTCCACACACACCTACATAGGTGAGTGTACACACACACACACACACACACACACACACACACACACACACACGCTGTGTCTCAGGGTGTGGTCCCAGGCAGGGTCCTGAGATCAGCTGCAGATTCTAACTGGAAGCACAAAACAGAACTGTTGGCTGGTCGACCGCTATTCAAATGTGGTGGTGCAGAACCCAGGGGTCCAGGTTCCCAGGTCCAGCCACCAGCAGAGGCACCCACGGTGCTGTGATGTTGGCCTTTTTTCCTACCCCTCCCTCTCTCCTTCCATGGACTTTTATTTTTGTTTCTTGGTTGGAGTCTTGCTGTGTTGGCTAGTCTTGAACTCTTGGGCTCAAGTGATCCTCCTGCCCCAGCCTCCCAAGTAGCCGGGACTGTAGGATGCAAGACAGCACCCAGTCAGTCACCTATGCTTTAAAAGGGCAACACCTGGGCCCCTGGGGAGTCGGGTTTGGGGGTCCCTATGGACCATGGATCCATCCAGTCTTCCTAAAGTGACCTATGTGGCCACTGTCTCACTACAGACAGGTTCTGAAAGGAGGCTCAAGTCCGCTTCCTGGTATTTTCCAACTAGAGCTTGGCTGGAGGTGTTTTGCAAATAATTAGATTGTTCCTTTTCCCATTTCTGCTTTGGTTGAGAACATTGATTTTTAGTTTCTCGTAATATAGATTTTTTCAAACTGTAAAAGTAATTCATATATCAAAATTTTATTGTTTTCTACATTTTAATTTTTATTTATTTATTTATTTATTCATTTATTTTTAATTATTTATTTTATAACCAAATGATTAGAAGAGGCATTTCATTACAACAACATTGACATATTCAATAACAATTTCCAGAGCTAAGATGTTTCTCTTTCAAAATTGGCTGTAAATTTTTAGGTTTACAGGTGAATTAATACAGTTATACAATATTGTACTCCATATAAACCCTATAAGACATAAAATTAAATGAAGTTTTAAACTTCAAAAAAGATCTCCATTTCATTATTAAAATACACAGTTTCATACAGAAAAATTCATTTCCAATGGCTCAGAGTGAGATATAATTGGTTCGCTGTAACAATCATATATGAAGCAAACCAGGGCCAAACAGGAAATATAGAATGCTATTGTAGTTGCTTGAAAGTAGCACTTTATGGGATGGAGAGATGGCTCAGTAGTTAAGAGCACTGACTGCTCTTACAGAGGACCCAGGTTCAATTCCCAGCATCCACATGGCAGCTAACTACTGTCCACAACTCCAGTTTCAGGGGCTCCAATGCCCTCTTCTGACCTCCATGGGCATTGCACGACACAGGTACACTTACACACCTGCAGGCAATACATTCATACATATAAAATAAAAGTAATCAAATAATTATAAAAAGAAAGTAGCACCCTATTTTATTTACTATCACTTGAAACTGCAGTTTGTTCTAATTACATCTGTATGCATGACTCAAAGACAGACAGACATACACACACATGCACGCATGCACGCACGCACAAACACACAAATCTTGTCTTAATTTATTGTTATTTTATGAGTGTATTGCCTGCACATATGTGAGTGCACCTGTATGCATGACTCAAAGACAGACAGACATACACACACATGCACGCACGCACGCACAAACACACAAATCTTTTCTTAATTTATTGTTATTTTATGAGTGTATTGCCTGCACATATGTGAGTGCACCCATGAGCGCAATGCCTGAGGAGGTCAGAAGAGGGTGTTGGATCCCCTGGAACTGGAGTTACAGACAGTTAACCACCATGTGGGTATTGTCAATAGGTCCTCTGGAAGAGCAGCCAGTACTGTTAACCAGACACGGTCTCATGTAGCCCAGGCTGGCCCTGAACTCCTCTTCCTCCTGCCGCCACTTCCCAAGTGCTGCAATTACAGGCATGCACCATTTTGCAGCAAGGAAGCAGCCATTCAGAGATGAGTCCTTGGGCCTGCCCTGCTAGCCCCATGACGTGGTGAACAGGAACAGCCCACTGGAGCTTGGTGTTCTTTACTGTGGTAAAATCATATGACATAAAGTTTGTGTTTGTTTGTTTGTTTGTTTGTTTGAGACACGGTCTCATGTAGCCCAGGCTGGCTCTGAACTCCTCTTCCTCCTGCCGCCACTTCCCAAGTGCTGCAATTACAGGCATGCACCATTTTGCAGCAAGGAAGCAGATCAGTCGCAGCCCTCTCCCACCACGCAGGGGACATGGAACAGCACTTTGGAGAATTGTGACAGGTATGCTTGGGAAAATACATTTACCAGAACATTTCTAGCAGCACTGTTTATAATTGCCCAGAAGCACAGCAGCAGTAGACAGGATGAAGCACAATCTTCCCACCCAGTGGGCTATTATACAGCAGTGAAAACAGATCAGTCACCATGGAGGAGATACAGAGGGACGTAGAAGGGGTCACACACCCCGTGTAATTCCACTCTGGTGATAGCCAGCAGCAGCCCTTCTGCATTGCAGGTTGCGGGGCCCAGCATTCACTCACAGGAACTCATTCACACACCTGCACACACCTTTCCATATTGTCAAAGGAAAAACCTATTCTCAACCCTTACAACACTTCTGAAATCAGAAAGACTTTTTTCTTTCCATACCATCCAATACTCCACTTGGTAACACCCAGTGGGTGACCTACGACCTAATTGCAAGACTGAGTTCTACTGCACAGGGTCCAGGCTCAACCCCCCCCCAGCCTTGCCCAAGTCTCCTGTACCCCCACTACCCAACAGGCTACACTTTTGGGGCTCCCTTGACCCTTTCTTATGTTTAGTAATAAGACTCCTAAAACTCTAGGAACACTTCTTTATATTGACCAGTGTGTGACACAGGAGACAGGAAGTGAAAAGAGAGTGGGTGATGGGTGGGCAGCAGGCTTCCAGCCCTCTTGGGGTATCCCCCAGCTCCTCTGAGGTCCCCTGTCCAGGATGCCTCTAAACTCTGTGACTTAGGTCTAATGGAGGTTCTGAAGCTGAGGGAGACTGGTAACCTTTTTTTTTTTTTTTTTTTTTAATTTATTTATTTTTTTAATTAAAAGAAGCATTTCATAACAACAGCATTAACCTATTCAATAACATTTTTCTGAGCTAGGGTACATCTCTTTCAAAATTGGCTGTACATTTCTAGGTTTACCGATGAATTATTACGCTTATACAATCTTTTTCTAATTATAAACTGTATAAGACGTAAAATTAAATGAGGTTTGAACGTTTAAATAGATCTCTAATTCGTTATCAAAACACACAGATTCATACAGAAAAATTCATTCCAAGGCTATTGACATTGAGACGTTTTCACATGCATTTCTAATCTCTATATACATGACTATCACACGGTCACAGTCGCCCATCTTCTGAGCTCCTTGGCATCTGAGCATTAATACAAACTCATCAGGTAGACAGCCTTCCTCTCCCACTAGAGCCTGCACACTCTGCTATCCCTGCCACTGTCCACTGTGCTGTCAGCACCCCATCCATTCCCCCCTATCTGCCCTTCTGGTAAATCTAGTCAGCCA
>NW_008347322.1:2977366-2986844 GCF_000622305.1 Nannospalax galili
TGCTCTCTCTCTCTCTCTCTCTCTCTCTCTCTCTCTCTCTCTCATCTGCTCTCTACCTCTGCTCTTTTCTCTCTCTTGCCTCATCTACTCCCTTTCTCTCTCTCTCCATCTTTATCTCGCTCTCATCCTCTCTTACCTGTCTCTCTCTTCTCTCTCTCTCTTAATCTCTCTCTTGCCTCATCTGCTCCCTTTCTCTCTCTCTATCTTTATCTCGCTCTCATCCTCTCTTACCTGTCTCTCTCTTCTCTCTCTCTTTGCCTCTCTTTTCCTCCTTTCCCTTGCTCTTCTTTTTTTAAAAATATTTTTGGATTTATTTCTTTTTATTGTATATATATGAGTGTTTTGCCTCCATGTATGTGAGTGCACCATGTGCATGCAATGCCTGCAGAGACCAGAAGAGGGCATCAAATCCCCTAGTACTGGAGTTATGGAGGATTGTGAGCCACCATGTGGGTGCTGGGAACTGAACTCAGGTCCTCTGCAAGAGCCGTGAGAGCAGCCAGTGCTCTTGAACTCTGAGCATCTCTCCATGCCTCTCTCCTCCCCTTCCTCATCTCATTGCCCCTTCAGTTCTCATTCTGCTTTTCTGGCCCTGGCCCCTTCCATCCCTCCCTCATGGGCATGAGACATGGGGATGGAGACACTCCCAAAGCTTGTCGTACCCTCCTGGTCCCCACTGCAGGCTGAGGGCTCCCCCTGCCTTGTGGGTAGTGGCTCCTTCCTGCTGGGTACCAGAAGGCTGGAGTTGAGAAGCAACGGAGACTAGGCTTAGGTATGCCTTCTTCTTGATGCCCTCTCTTTGCCTGAGAGTCTTTGAACGCTGCCTCTGGGTGAATGCCAGGTGCTCTGTGTGGAGTGGCAGGTTGGCCAGGGTCCCTGCTCCTGCAGGCAGGGCCTGGAAAATTCCAGCCTTCTCATGGCCCGAGTTGTTGGATGTCCAGAGGGCTCCCTGCCCGCCACTCTCCTCCCACTGTCCTGTTCCCATCACTTGGGCTCACAGTGTTCTTGCTGGCCAGCCCTGAGAAACTTGGGGCAGCCCTCAGGGGAGGTGGCTTGGCAAAGGAAGAAAGAGTGACCTTGACTGAGTCCCCTGGCCTGGCAGCTTGGCCAAAGCCAAAGCAGAGAAACCCGATTGACTCACATCTGGACACAGCTGGCCCTCCCCAGCCCCTGAGCTGTGTCCCTCACCAGTGCTGCTGAGGAGGTGGGGTTTGGGGCTGATGGATTTGTTAAATGTACCACCAACCCCTGCTTTTAAAAACAGACATAATGACTGAGTGTGGTGGTACACACCTTTAATTCCAGCACTTGGGAGGCAGAGGCAGGTAGATTTCTGTGAGTTTGAGAACCTGGTCTACATAATAAGTTCCAGGCCAACTGGGGCTACATAGTGAGACGGTGTCTCAAAATAAAATAAAACAAAACAAACACACAATGATAAGCACCTGACGTGCTGGGCATTGCACTTCAGCACTGTAGAGATAGGAATTACCCAGTGATCCCCTGTATTTCATAGTCCAGGAGGCTCAGAGAGGTCAGGAGGCTTGGCAGTGCCACACAGGTTGGGAAGGGAACAGCTGCTACTCCATGCTGTGTTGTGGGGACACTGGTTTCTCCCCACTTTCTCTTCCCACCATCTCATTCTTTGCCCGAAACCAGAGCAACTCTAGCCTCAAAAGCTCTCCCCAAAGATGCCTGTGCCGAGATGACTGTCATTACCCAGTTTCTGTCTAAAGATGACTCTTACTGGGGAGAAGGTGTCTGTCAGGTGCCTTCAGTCTTCAGTGGTCAGGAGATGGGGATCTGCTTCTAAAACAAGGGAGAGGGAGGCTTGTACTTCTTCATGGAGATGATGGGGCCAACAGAAAAGCAGCAGTGTGGGGACATCAAAGCCTGTCTGTCGCATGACAGGTGTTTCACAAACCCCTCATTGCACCTGTCAGGGGCTACTATGCCCAAACTTACAGATGGGGAAACTGAACCTCCAAACTCAAGTCTGCCTCTCACACCATGCTGATGGTTAACACCAGCCAACATCCTCTTCAGTATCCGAAGGGAAAAGGGTAAATTTGGGAGGAGGAGCCTTGGGACCCCGGAGGCCCGGGGAAGGTTTCCAGTCTTGTAGCAGTTCCCCTTGGTGTCCCCCACCCCAAGCTGGCAGAGGACACAGCATGGCCAGAGGTCACTCAGCTGGAGCGGAGCCTGCCACCAGTCGAGCCTGCAGCCCATGGTCTGAATGCCTTCCAGGTCCCTGCAGGGCCTCACCACCTTGCCAGAGCTGGGCAGCTGCTGCTTTGGACAGCTCTGGGAAAGCCGAGAAAATTCTCTACCCTGCCCGCAGTGGGCCCCTAGCCAGAGCTGAGTGGTGTCCCGACCTGGAGAGAGAGGCATCGCTGAGCACTCCTGCCTGAAGTGCCTGTACCTGGAGCCACAGCCCTCTCATCCCTCTGCCTGAGGCACAGCTGACAACATGGGCTCACAGAGGGCATGCAGCCACTACTGGGCCAGTCAAGGAAAGAACGGGCATTTATACTCAGAGCTGGGTCTGAAATGCCCTCTAAACTGTAGAATTCTTTTATGCAGGATACTGACCACTCCTGGGAAGTCACATTGGTCTTTCTGTAATGAGCATCCTGAACTCTCAGGACCACCATCTCCTGAGACCAAGTCCAGTGAGCTATGTCTTATGCTGGGCTTAAAATAAATGATAAAGTGAGATGCCACACCCTTTGTATGGATCCCACTGCCAGGCAGGGCAAGAAATCCTATGGGGATTTCTAGCCAGGAGGAGGGGGCCCGGGCTGCCCCAGGCTGTAGCAGGAGATGGGAGGACAGAGCTCTGGAGCAGAAGAAAATACATGTGCAGAGAACCTGGGGTGATGGAGGCAAAGCCCGAAGGATTCTGGGAACCTGAGATGGAGCTGGAGAGGAAGGCAGGTGAGGGCTGCCTGACCTAGGAATCAATGGTGTTCACTGGGACCTGAAGAGGATGGATGGGTGGTGAAATGGCTCAGTGGGTAAAGATGTTTGTTGCCAAGTCTGATGCCCTGAGTTCAATCAGGGTAGGAGAGAACAGTCTCCCACAAGTTGTCCTCTGACCTCCACACTTGCACCCTGCGTTCCTCTGCACTAAATGGTCGCCAAATGCATGATCCAAGTCTGCCTCCTTTGTGGATAGTTGTCATCTGTGCCAGCACAGACACTCTGGTGAGTCTGCTGTCTGTGGTGGGCTGGGCACAGGACACTCAGGCTCCTTGTAACAGGCACTTACAAGCCACTTTTGTTAAAAAGACCGACTCCTGATATGGGCCCATGGGTGACTAAGAGCAGGAATTAAAGTCTGGTGTCTTTGCCTTCATTCTGTGTCTTTCTGTCTTTTACTTGGGTCACCTGCACGTAGACTTGTTAATCACACAAGGAGAGTCGATCTGATCCAGCTCATGTAACCCATCGAACCCCCTTCAAGGCTGAAGGCACAAACAGTAACTGAAGCATCTTACTGTCAGCTTTTACAGTGTCCTTTCCAGACCCCAAAAGTGCCTAAAGGTCTCCAGTCATTGTCCTAAACCTGCAGTCACCTTGGATTCCAGAGGCAGCAGAGCCTTGCAGGACTGACCACCCCCCACCCCCAGATGAGACAACACTACACCCTGGAGCAGGAGTGGCCCCCTGAGAACCAGCTTGTCCCCTCAAGCAGTAAGGACTTCCTCAGAGTACCGTGTAGAGTCAGAGCAGAAACAGTGGTTGAGCAAGGCGGCACGTGGCCAGGACTGCCTATTCAGACACACTTTAAAAAATATATTCATTTGAGCCGGGCGTGGTGGCGCACGCCTTTAATCCCAGCACTTGGGAGGCAGAGGCAGGTGGATCTCTGTGAGTTCAGCACTCGGGAGGCAGAGGCAGGTGGATCTCTGTGAGTTCAGCACTCGGGAGACAAAGGCAGGTAGATCTCTGTGAGCTCAAGACCAGCCTGGTCTACATAGTGAGTCCAGATGGGGATACAGGGAGACCCTTGTCTCAAAAAGACCAAAAGAGAAAAAAGGGGTCCAGAGCCCCACAACAAAATAAACTGGATAAATTGGACAGCTGGGGCTACAGGGAGACCCTGTCTAAAAAAGACCAAAAAAAAAATAATATATATATATTTGTATTATTTTTATTTATGTGTGTGTCTGTGTGTCTGCCGCATGAGTGCAGTTGCCTGAGGAGGCCAGAAGAAGGCATCAGATCCCCAGGAGTTGGGTTACAGGCAGTTGTGAGCTGCTCTGTGTGGATGGGAACCAAACTTGCTACCAAGCTGACAGCCTGAATTCGAACCCACAGGGTGAAAGGAGAGAACTACAGTTGAACCTGCAAGAACACCAAGTGCTCTTAACCTCTGAGTGAAGCCTCCACCTCCCCCTCTCCCAGGTCTTTCTCTGTTTAAACCTAAAGCTGATGTTAGTGCCTGAAGATGGACCTGGATTTGCTCTTCATGGCATGGTTACATTGTGAAAACTCTTTTTGCTTTTCACCATTAATTGTTCCTTTAATTGGTGTGCTGGGACTACTGGGATGGGTGATGGGACCTCGTCTTTGGGGCTGCCAGACTTGGGGTTACTGCTCTATAAACTACAGTCACATCTTCACTGCCAGGTAGCTCTGTCCCAGCCACCCACACAGGCATGCTGCTCCTATCTGCCTCTGGGTGGTACTCACCCTCACGAGCTGTACACTGTCACCTGTCACCAGCAGCAAACAGGCACCCCAGCTCGAGCTCTTGGCCTCCAAAGCTTGTTCAGGCTCAGGCAACCCCTGGGCATTATCAAGTCGACTGTGAGGTACAAAGGAGCCCGAAAACCCCTTACGTGACCAGTCTTGGTGATGAGCTGGCCCGCCAGTGCTCCCCACCAGAGTACTTGCTCCTTACTTATGTTAGGCACTAAGTTGGGTCTCTCCAGGGTGCTCATATGACAAGAGACTAAGTACTGAAATTCAGACAGGCCTAAGCACAGCAAGATCTCACTTCCAATTCCATGCAGCTTGCTGAAGGCAGTAGCATCTGTCCTCTTGCAGCTTGCCGCTTCCTGGTCCCTCTCTGTCCACACAACTCCACTCGAGATTCTCTCCAAGGCAGGATCCACAAGGGCAGCCAAGAGGCCTCCACCAAGGCAAAACAACGCTTACCAGAACTACTGCTGGGCAGATTCATAGGAAGCTAGCTGGGTTTTTTGCATTGGCCAGAGGCCTAGAAACCTTGACTGGCAGGGATGGAGCAGACAGATGGGATCCTATATGAAGGGACTGACTCATTCAACTTAGAAAGAGAAGGAACCCTTATTAGGCAGTATCTCAAAGGGCTGAGACTCACAGGAAGCCTTCTCAGGTCCGGCCAGCTGGGACTGCCTTGCCTCTCCCGTGGCATTGCTTGGCTTTGCCAGAGGCAACACAATTAAGTACTTCACTGGCCCCACCTTCTTCCTGAGCTCTGGGGCTTACAGGGGCCCAGGGGTTTGCTGTGTGCTTACCACAGGCTGGACCAAGCCAGCATCTCTCACAAGACTGTCTTTATGGTCTTACCTTGGCCTGAGCTTGAAGTGACTTGACTCAGAAGGCTCCACATCTCAGAGACTCCCGATCACAGCTTGGGATGTGGACATCTGCCCAGCACAGCAGGGGCCGTCCGTTCCTTGTTGACCAAGTGTCCTTGCCGGGGGCTTCTCTCCCGGCAGTCTTCTGCCAGCCCCTACCACCTGCATCTCCTGCTGGAGGGGTCATCTGGGCTCGACTTCATCCATCCTCTTACTTCTAAAAGCTCGGGCCAAAGCCACAGAGCTGAGCCAGGCACCTTGTTCAGGGTTCCTAAACAGACAGAATCCCAGATCACCTGGAGAGTCTGAACTGTTCCAATATACCCTACACCTGCCCACCTCCCAGGCACTGCCCAGTGATGCCTGAATGGATGGACCAAACCTGTTCTCTATGACTGTGGAGCTGACAACTGTCCTTTGTATTTGTTTCCAAGAATGTGCCTGTGGGCTGGAGAGATGGCGGTTAAGAGCACTGGCTGCTCTTGTAGAGGACTGGAGCTCAGTTTCCAGCACCCACATCAAGCAGCTCACAACTTCCTATAACCCGGTTCAGGGGATCCCATGCTGTCTTCTGGCCTCTGAGGGCACCTGCACTCACATGTGCATAGACCCACACACACACACACATAAAAAATTTTTCAAAAAAAGAATGTGCCTACCAAGAATATGCTGGGCATGGTGGCTCACATCTTTAATCCCAGCACTGGGATGGAGGCGGAGGCACCAGGACTGTAAATCTGAGGTCAGCCTTGGCTACATAGCTCCAGGTAGCCTATACTACATAGCGAGACTCTCTCTCTCTCTCTCTCTCTCTCTCTCTCTCTCTCTCTCTCTATACATAATGTGGATCAGTTTAATAATCAAATATATTATAAATAGATCAATAATCAAACCTGATACAAATCAGACAGATCATCCAACATGGCATAGTTACAAGCCAGAGTAAAATTGTCCCGTCTTCCCACCTCCACGGATATTTGTCAAGTGCTCACTGTGCCCCACACAGATATATAACTAGAGCTTTAGGGCAAAAGTCAGGTCTCTGGAAGCCCCAACAAGCTAGGCTCTGTTGTCCATTCCAATACACAAATTAATGGTAAAAATAAAGGAAATTGACTGTGGCACAGTAGGAAGAGGAACAGATAAAGGGTCAGTGACTCCCCAAGTCCATCTTTGGGGTACTAACATGAGTTGGGTTTTTTTTTCATTTTATGGAGGAAGGGGGCCATGGCGTGGGTGTGGAGGTCAGAGGACTTTTAGAAGTCAGTTCTCTCCTTCAACCTTGTAGGTTCCAGGGATAGAACTCAGCTCATGAGGCTTGGCATCCAGCACCTTTACCCACTGAGCCATCTTGCTGGCCTGGGGTCTAGGTTTCAATAGAGGGCAAGCAAGCACAGTGAGGTGGTCCTGGTCAAAAGTAAGGTCTGTTTGATCATTGTCTCAGTTCTGATTCTTAAGGATCCGAAGTCCCTACCCTGCCTGAGGGTATTGTCACCTGAGGAGACATATGGAAGCACAAAAGACCCTGGATAGCCAAAGCAACCCTGAGCACAAAGAGCGATGCTGGGGGGATTACTATACCAGATGTCAAAGAATACTACAGAGCTATAGTCATAAAAACAGTATGGTACTGGCACAACAATAGACACACAGATCAATGGAACATCACTGAAGACCCAAATATGAGTACAAGCAGCCACCTGATATTTGACAAAGGTGCCAAGAACACACAATGGAGGAAAGACAGCATCTTCAACAAATGGTGCTGGCAAAACTGGATCTCCACCTGCAGAAGAATGAAACTCGATCCTTATCTTTCACCTTGCATAAACACCAACTCCAAATGGATCAAAGACCTCAAAGTGAAACTGGAAACTGAAACTATTAGAAGAAAATATTGGCAGTAACCTACAAGACATAGGAAAGGATTTTCTAAATCGGACACCAGTTGTCAGAAATAAAGGTCAACAATCAGCAAGTGGGACCTCATTAAAGTAAAAAAGCTTCTGTACAGCGAAAGAAACAACCAAGAAAGTGAAGAGAAAACCCATAGAGTGGGAGAAAAATCTTTACCACTGACAGAGGTTTAACATCCAGAAAATATAAAGAATATATAAGGCATTTGGCTCACGCCTTTAGTCCCAACACTCAGGAGGCAGAGGCAGGCGGATCCCTGAGAGTTCAAGGTCAGCCTGGTATACTTAGCGAGCTCCAGGCCAGCTGAGGCTACAGGGAGGCCCTGTCTCAAAAAGACCAAAAGAAAGAAAGAAAGAGAGACAGCAAGAGAGGGAGGGAGGGAGGGAGGCAGGGAGGGAGGGAACTCAAAAAAAGAAAGAAGAAACCAAATGACCCAGTTAAAAGATGGGCTAAAGATCTAAACAGAGTTCTCAAAGGAAGAAATAAAGACGGCTAAGAAGCATCTTTAAGGGTTCAACATCAGGGGGCTGAAGAGATGGCTCAGGGGTTAAGAACACTGGTTGTTCTTGCAGAAGACCCAGGTTCAAATCCCAGCACCCACATGGCAGCTAACAACTGTCTGTAACTCCAGTTCCAGGGGATCCGACAGCCTCTTCTGACCTCCACGGGCATTGCATGACTTACCTACGTGCAGGCAATACACTCATACACATAAAATAAAAAGTTTTTTTTTAAACTAAAAATGAACCTACCATATGGCTCGGTTATACCACTCCTTGGCACATACCCAAATGATTCATCCTATTGCAGAGACAACCATGTTTGTTGCTGCTCTTTTCACAATAGCTAAGAGATGGAAGCAACCTAAGTGCCCCTCAACTGACAAGTGGTTAACAAAAATATGATACATTTACACAATGGAGTTCTCCTCAGCAGTAAAGAAAGATGAAATAGCCAGGCATGGTGGCTCACACCTGTAGTCCCAGCACTTGGAAGGCAGAGGCAGGCAGATCTCTGTGAGTTTGAGGCCAGCCTGGTGTACCTAGCAAGTTCCAGACCAGCTGGGGCTACAGGGAGGCCTGTTTCTAAAAGACCAAAAAAAAAAAAAAGAAAAAGAAAGATGAAATAATGAATTTTCAGGTAAATGTATGGATCTAGAAACTGTTATACTAAGTGAAGTAACAGACTCAGGAAAACAAAAGACGTATGTTCTCCCTCATTCGTGAATTCTAACACCAAATCCTTATAAGCCAGTACATATCCTGATGTAACTGCAGGAACCAGGAAATGGAGGTAAAGGGAAAGAAGGAACCCAAGAGAGAAGAATAGTATGTGTGTTACTAAGGGAGACATGTGTAAAAGCGGGGTAGTTAAAGGGGAGGGGGAGAAGGAGGGCTGTACAAGGAACTATGGGAATAAAGGGGAAGAAGGAGCTCAAGAGAGGTGGGACCAGAGCAGACAGAAATTATCAAGAGAAAAATGGGGAAAATGGCGGCACTTTAAATGGGGAGGGCGGGGAGGGAGGAAAGACAGGGAGAGAAGGAGGAGACATAAATAGTGCCTAGCTAGCATAAAAACCATAATGGATTGAATTAGTCCAAAAACCTACTGAAAAGTTACGCACACATCCCTACATGAGTCCGTGAGTATAGCTGAAGGCTACGTAACAAGAAACAGTGCCGGACAGGAGAAACCTTCCTTTGAGTTGTTGGCCAGAGTGGTTCAAGAGACTCCCTAAGTTACACAGACTATTACCACAGTCCTTGATGGCCTCCCAGAACTTGATGGTAAGACTCTACTGCTGAAGACAGGACATACTTTGGACACAGAATTTGGAGCAATGGAGCTGGAATTGACCTGGAAGCCTTCTCCCTTAAGGCTAGCTATCATAGCTTTGGAGAGCACGCGACAAGCTGGTACATCAATTGATGGAACAACCCCAGCTTCGGGGCCTAAAAACCATATCAATGACCAGCAGAGCAAACAACCTT
>NW_008347322.1:2986985-2988793 GCF_000622305.1 Nannospalax galili
CGCGGCGGGGGGGGGGGGGCATCTTTTTAATCACTGCTCAGAGCTGCAACCAGCTAATGAATTCAAGGTGCTCTCGAAAACCCCGGGGCACATCTGTAAGGAGAGAGGCTAGACCTCCCCCCCTTCCTCCCTCCCTCCCTTTCTCGCTCCTCTTCTCTCTCCTGGGATCTCAGGAGCTCCTACTTCGTGGAAATGCAGAGAATTCACCCCTGGCTCTTGGCGGCTCCAGCTCGGCAGGGGAAGGGTCACCCAAGGTCACTGACCAGGCCTCCGTGCACCAGAGTGTAGGCTCCCTCTCAGTCTCGAAGATGCTCCTAAAAGAGGGCTGAATGGCCGCAAGGGGCACACCTTTAGTCCCAGCACTCGGCTGGCTGGCAGAGGTAGGTGGATCTCTGAGGTCGAGGCCAGCCTGGTCTGCATAGTGGTTCCAGGACAGCTGGGGCTACAGGGAGACCCTGTCTCAAAAATACCAAAAAAAGAAAAAAAGAAAAAAAAAAAGAGGGCTGAATGAATGAGCTGGGAGTTGTGGCCCACACCTTTAATCCCAGCAGAGACAGGCAGATCTCTGTGAGTTCAGGGCCAGCCTGGTCTTGGTCTAAATACATAGGGAGTTCCAGGCTAGCTGGGGCTGCCGGGCAATCAGGCCTCAGAATACCAAAAAAGAAACTGAATGACCCCTCGCTTGATCCTTTCTCTGATAACCCAATTTTGTAGCAGCTGTAGTTAGTTAGTTAGTTAGTTAGTTTGTTAGTTAGTTAGTTAGTTAGTACCTTCTTCGTGCGGGCTTTAGCTGCACTAGCCCTGAGGACGCTCCCTTGCAGCACCCATGTTACAGGTGACAAAACTGTGTCAGACTATTGGAGTTGGGCTTGGGAGGTGGGGACTGGGACCCAGGGCTTCTTTGGAACACATGTGGAAAATCACATCTGCAGGTAGCACTGGGGGGCAGTGGTGGACCTCAGAGAGGTAGGTCCTGTTGCCCTAGCAACTCTAGGACTTGGACAGTCCGGATCATATTTCACAGGTAGCAAGCTGAAGCTGGGAAGGGAAAGCTATGTGACTTATCTAGATGGCACTGGCCAGTAATTGACAAGCCCTTGAGCTCAAGTTGCTGAGCCTGATGCACCTGAGAGCCTGGCGCCTCTGTATCACCAGCAGGCTGGCACCAGAGCTGGCTGCCAGGGACTTCCTCTCTTCTCTGCTCCCCTTCCTTTGCCATTTTCTGAGAAGAGAAGGCTCCCGTCTCCCACCAACTCTTACCACCTAGAGGGAAATGCAAGGTCACCTTGTCTGAGCAACCAAGCAGTTTCAGTCTGGTTCCCACCTAGACCCTGGCCTGGAGACAAACCAACTTCCAGGGCAGCTGGGCTTCTCAGATGATGATAGGGCCGTGGCATGTACCTGCTCATCTGAGAACTGGGCCTTTGAGGTAGAGGCCATGCCTTCATGCCTCAACACAGGATAGGTGTCCTTCTCGCCTGTATCACAGATCAGTGTCTGCTCTTGGGAAGCCAGAACCCCATGTTCCTTCCAACCCCCACCATCCCCAAGAGAAAGTCAGCAAGCTTTCTCTGTAAAGAGTCGCACAGGAGGGACTGGAGAGATGGCTCAGTGGTTAAGAGCACTGACTGCTCTTGCAGAGGACCCGGGTTCGATTCCCAGCACCCACATGGTGGCTAAGAACTGTCCTTAACTCCAGTTCCAGGGGAATCTGAAGCCCTCTTCTGACCTCTGCAGCATTGCACGACACGGGTGCACTCACATACATGCAGGCAATACACTCATACACATAAAATAAAAATAATAAA
>NW_008347322.1:2989531-3011508 GCF_000622305.1 Nannospalax galili
CACAGAAAAACACTGTCTTTGTCACTCAAGTAGCAGCAACTGTTCATTTGTGCCACTGTGGTGTGAAAACATAGACACCACGAGAGGAATAGATCAATTGTGTTCCAATAAAAGTGTATTTACAAAGGCAAACAGAGGGCTCCGGGGAAGCTTCTTGTGGTCATTTCTTTTCTCAGCTCTGTGATAAAACACTGGCTGGGAGTGACTGAAGGGAGGAAGGATTTCTTTTAGCTCATAGTTTTGGCGGGCCACAATCCCTCCCGGTGGAAAAGGCATGGTGGCAGGAGCATGTAGCAGAGGCCCCTGCATCATGCTCCATCAGGAAGGAGGGGACACAGGCTGTAACCAGAAGCAGGTATGCCCTTCAAAGGCCCAACTCAGTGACCCACGTTCTCCAGACAGGCCCTACATCCCATAGGCTCCACAGCCAAGTTGGAGAGACCAAGAATTCAAATTGTGAGCCTGTGCAGACATTCCAGATCCAAACTGTGACACTCGGACAGCAAGCATGCTTCTGAAGCCCATGCCTGGAGCAGCTGTTAGACTCTCTGATTTTAGAAAACTGAAGTGGCTGAAGTGGACAGAGAGTAACTCCATCCAGGGTCCCCCAGGGGCACCATTAGCATCTAGAGTGTGGGATCCAATGCTGGTCTGAACCACAGCTTGTCTGGGGGTCCGCCCACTCATTCAACACCCTCTTTTCTGGAGATAAAGCCATAAACAAACCTACCTGGACCCTGCCCTCACTTTCTGGGAATCTCTAACCTCTTTGATTTAGTGTCTTTTGTTGGGCATTAGTAGGAGCTCGGGGTTTGGTTCAGAACACCTCCTCTCATCCCCCAACAGCCCAGAGAGGAAAGAAAGCCAGGAAGAAGATTAAAGGAAGCTGGTGTTCAGGTTGCCCTGTAACACCGCCCCCCCATCCCACTTTGACATGGGACTTTGTCTGGGGATTCCGCTCTTGCTCTGGAATCCTCCAAGAGACTTCCTTTGGTTTATTCGGTGTCAGCACAAATGTCATTCACGGGATAGGTTGACTCTCAGGCCTGCACCTTTGCTGTGGCCCCGAGAACACACAGGGCTAGTCTGGTGGAAGACGAAAGACAGGTGAAGCAGAATCAGATCACCTAAATTAACCCTGATAACAGCCAAGTGGCCCCCAGACAGGGGAGCGAGACCACCAAGGCCCGCAAGAAGACTGCACAACCCCCGACCTTCATCCTAGCTGACTCTAGATGCATGAAAAATAATGTTTTTCCTTTGTGTGACACCAAGATTTGGTCATAATTTGTTATGCAGCACTATTGTAACAACAGGTAACTGATACACTCTGATTGTCTCTATTTTAAAGATGGAAAAACTGGGGCTGGAGAGATGGATCAGTGGTTAAGAGCACTGGTTGCTCTTCTGACCTCCTTGGGTATTGCAAGATGTGGGTACACCTACATACATGTAAGCAATACATTCATACACAAAAAATTAAAATTGAAATAAAAAAGATGGACAAACTGAAGCTAGAAGATGGTCAGTGTTCTCTTTAGGACCTTACAGCTGGTAAATGGTAGGACCTGGTTTTACCCCATGTCTCTTTAATCATGGTATATTCCACTGTCCCAAGGCCAAGCTTTTGTTTGAAGATCTGAGAACCACTCAATCCCTCTGAGCTATAATGGTATCTACATGCATTTGATGCTAGTGTTTATTGAATGAGTGGAAGGATCCTGCTTTTTTAATATTTTATTATTTTTATTTTTTTAATGTGTATGTGTGTATTGCCTGCATGTAGGTAAGTGCACCTGTGTTGTGCAATGCCCAAGGAAGACAGAAGAGGCTGTTGGATCCCCTGGAACTGGAGTTACGGACAGTTGTTAGCTGCCATGTGGGTGCTGGGATTTGAACCCGGGTCTTCTGCAAGAACAGTCAGTGTTCTTAACTGCTGAGCTATCTCTCCAGCCCCAGGATCCTGCTTTTGAATGGCAATGACCAAGAAGTCCTTCTCACCTTCAGGAAGCCCACAGGTGTTGATTTTCTTGCCTTGGAAGAGGAGAAAACACTAAACTAGCGATCAAAATTCTCCCCAGCAACAGGAGCCTGGACTCAGGGCAGACACCAGGGACCCATTACCACTCAGTTGTGCTTTTATTCTCCAGTAAACCTCATAGAGACAGGGGCAGCATCAAAAGATGGAGAAGATGGTTCTTTAGAAACCACTGTGCCTTATGGTATCAGCCCCTGTGGGAACGATGCACCGATGAGGATGGAGGATTAAGGTTAGAGGCGGGAGGGAGTCTCAGAACAGAAGGATTGCCACATCCCTCTCACTATTCACCTAGCCTCGAGACTCTGTCCAGGGAACCTGTGCTCTGCCCAGACAGCTCCAGAGCGGCTCGGAGGAAGAGGCGCTTTCTCACTGGCTGGAGTTTTGCACACATGCACACACACAGATCCAGGGGAGAATTGATTTCCACTTATCTCCCCATCAGGCGTCCATGCCTCAGTAACTTTGTGATTACATCATGTTCCTGCTCCTGTTCCCTGTCAGCATCAATATATTCCTAATTAAAAAGAAAGGCAGAGGTGTAGAGATGTGTGTGTGCACCCATCACCACATGCACACACATACATGCATATATATGCATGAGATGAGCACACACACACACATGCATGCAAACCCATTCTAATGGACCCACTTGGCCCCTGGATAACCTGGTGTCAGCTGACACCTCACATAGCCAAGCAGCCACCAGACAATGGGTACCTAAGACTCATTGTCTCCTAAAAACTCCAGAGTCAGAGCTCTGAATGTCCCTTTGTCTCTGGGGAGTCTGTACAACTTTTAAAATATTCCAGGGTCTTTCTGAAAGAAAGCATAAAAACTAGTGCCATGGATTGGCGGGGCCCCTGGTCTGGAGCTGGGTTGCACAGTTCTTTTTGAATTCTCTCAAAGTTTCCATCACAGACTGACCTACCAGTGCGTGTTGTATTTGTGACTGTCTGATTTAGTCCTTATCATGATTCGTAATGGGCATACGGTGGTGCTCAATAAGTGTTTGTAGACATTAAGAACATTCCTAAGGGGCAGGAGAAGGAGGCAGCCCCTCTGCCCCTTCCTGGTAAAAGCCCATTCTTTCCCAGCCTTTCTAACACTGGTCCTTTGAAGGCACAGTGTTCACCTAAGTGAGCAGCAAAATTTCAGTCGTGGGTCATTGTCATGACTCAATGGACTGGCTGGTGATTAAGAGCTGGCCTCTGGGGCCAGACAGACCTTCTGTTGAACCCTGGCTCTCATGTCTCTACAGCTTAAGCAGGTTTCTGGATCCCTCTGAGCCTCCTATTATGATAGTGACACACTAGAACTGGCTTTGAAGACTTCCTGTGAATTTCCAATGAGATATGGCACAAAAAAAGTGCCTGTGCAGCATTAGCGCTCACTCATGGTGATTGGGGGCACTGCACAGAACAGCCTTGGCTGTGCTGCAAGAACTTGGAGAAAGAAAAAGCCAGGTCCCCCGAGAACACGCAGCTGTGGGGAGAGAGCTCAGAAAGAATGTCTTGAAAAGCGTCGCTTGCTGAGGTCAAAAGGAGGTCAGAGGAGCCAGAGGCCAGGCTGGGTTGAAGTGGTCAAGAGAGGCTTCCTGGAAGGGCTGGAGAGGTGGGCTGGGCGATGAGGTGGTGGGGGCAGGGAGGACGACGGTGTGACTGAAGTGGCCTGCAGCACAGCTTCCAGACAAGAGGAGTGAGGCCTCAAGAATGATTTTACCTTTGATTTTAGGACGGGCTCAGGGACACAGTGGGAAGGAGAGAGTGTTTCCACAGAGGGGATTACTGCTTGTGATGGTGATAGAGTGAAAAGGAAATTCTCCCCTCCCCAGAGGCTGCCAGTGGTTGTATGTGACACACAGCCTTGTGAAGTGCGTGGTCACTCTCACGCTGACCCCTCTCCCCGGATTCTTTCCTCTCTGGGCTCAGGATTCCCTAAAGATCAACAGCAAGGGCATAATTGCCAGGAGCAGTGGTTCAGGACCACGGACAGCAGGAGCCTGGGCTGCTGGCTGGGCCCGGTGTTGTGGATCAGCACCGTGGACAGCTCCTGGACCCGGCCTGCTCAAACTACTGGCGATTTTTGCCATAGCCCCATAAAGACACCTCCGCCCTCCCAGAGCCCCTGACCATGCCTATGTGCCCACTCTCCAACGCCCACTGCTGTCGTTTCTTGGCACCCAATATCTCTGAAACCCAATTCTCAATCTTCTCACAGCCCAGTTCACACATCTGTCCGTTCATTCCACAAACAGGCTGCACAGTTTATCCATTCATGGGAGTGGTCTATAGAGCACTATCTGGTATCCAGGTAACACATTTAAGGTCTCTTGGAGCTCCCTCTGAGCTCTCACTAGAGAAGAAACTCCAAAGAAGTAGACAGAAGTACCTGGAGAGCCAGTGAGCGAGTAGCTCAGACAGCTGTTGTCGTACATGAATTTTGTGCCTGCCACTGAGGTGGGCACTTGATGTGCAGGACTGAACTGAAACTGCACAGCCACCCTTCAAGGTGGTGCTGAGGCTGTCTGCATTTGATACACAGGCCCTGTTTCCCAAGTCACACAGCTGACCCAGACATGACTTCCCAACTCTAGAGCCCCAGTATTTCCTCCCCTACAACCCTATAAGATCAACTTTAGATGATCCTATTCAATTGAACTGCCATTTTCATGGGTACGCAAATGACTGCATATCAGAAATCTTGTGTCTGTCTGATATTTGACCTGTCGAGAGCATCCCTTCTGCTGCCAGGTGCCTGCATCCGCCTGTAGATTTCAAGCCACCAGTCTGGCCAGCAGTGACCTTCCCCACCCAGAGCAGGCTGGGAAGAGCTTCCCCTTCAGAGACACTGAAGGCTGAGAAGTGGCCCTACTGAGCCAGTCCAGACCTCATGACCTCTGCCACAGCTCATGAGCACAAGTCACAAAGAGCAAATGGGCTTGGTGAGGCAATGCAAGATCCAGAGACCGCCTGGCATGAGCATGTGGCTTCGTCAGAATGCTTATGGGTGGTGGGGAGAGGGAATTAATCAGGAGGCTCTGTAGAGTCTTGCTCAGTTGGGGGAGCAGGAAAGGTGGTGGGGTTTGGAGGAGGGGTACTCCAGCTCAGAAATCAATGCTGTAAAGAATTCCGTGAATAGCAATGATCTAACTGCACGTGGAGCCGGGAGAAGAACACCAGGAAGCAGAGATGAGGGGAGAACACGTGGTTGAATAACCCACCAGCCTCTGCAGCTGCAGAAGGGTCCCTGTGTTCATCCATCCGTCCATCGAGCCCATCGACATCTATGGAGGTCCTCCCATTTGCTGGGTGCTGGGGCTGGTGCAGCAGTGATATGACAGACTGAACTACAAAGACACTGGGATCAAGCTCGGGGCATCTGAACTCTTTCACAACTTCCTGAATTCCTCCCGTGTCTCCTGACTTTTCTCATACGTTATTGGTATTGTATATGTCGCTCTTATTGTGTGAGGTGTGCGTGTGTGCACACATGCACACACACACACACACACAAGACTGAAAAGAGAAAGATACAGACACACAAAGAAAAGGCTACATAGAGGCAGAGATGGGGGCTGGAATGATGCGGTCAAAAGCCAGGAATTACAGAAGCCCCGGAGGGCAGCGAAAGCATGAAAGGTTCTCTCTGACTCTCCCTGTCAACACCTTATTTTGGAACACTGCCTTCAGAACCAAGAGAATAAGTGACTATTGTTTTAAGTCACCCAGTGTATGGGCATCCATTACAGAATCCCTAGAAAACACTGATTTGTCCAAAGCTTTGCTGTGACCTAAGGAGTCAGGGAGAGATCCCTAGAGGAAGTGGCATTTGATCAAAAAAGAATCTGAATGAAACATGCCAGTCGTGGTGGTGCATACCTCTAATTCCAGCACTCAGGAGGCAGAGGCAGGCAGATCTCTGTGAGATCAAGGCCAACCTGGTCTACATAGCGAGTTCCAGGACAGCTGGGGCTACAAAGAACAGAACAACAATAAAAACTAGAAATGTAAAAGTTGTTTCAGAGTCAGCTTCTGAGAGAGAGCATTCTGAGAGGGCAGCGAGGGTGCAAAAGCCCCTGAGATGTGTTGGGAGGAAGAACAACAATAAAAACTAGAAATGTAAAAGTTGTTTCAGAGTCGGCTTCTGAGAGAGAGAATTCTGAGAGGGCAGCGAGGGTGCAAAAGCCCCTGAGATGTGTTGGGAGGAAGAAAGAGATACCAGATGGGTTCTGAGAGATGAACAGAGGGAGACTTCATGCTTAGAACATGGCATGCAGCTTTAAGCCAGGAATGCTTGGGTCTCAGCATCTGTGGGACTGGAGCCCTTCTGGTCTTTGATCTTCACACACACACACCATGCCAGACAATATTAGTTGATAGGTTTGGGGAGGGCACTGGCCCCAGGTGTGCCATCTCATCTGAGGTGTGCTCCCTGAATCTCAGAACAATTGAGTATCAGTCCTCCCTATCCCTGCATCCATCCTGGGTCTGTGTTAGATGACACCCAGCCCCCACTCAGAATTCTTCAACATTTTGTCTCCAAAGTCCATGATGTTCACAGACAGGTTTTTCTCCTTTGGTCATTCTTGAACAGAACTAAAATAACACCCGCCAGGGAGCGTGTCAGATGCCGCCCAAGGAATTCCAAGTCTCCACTGACTTCATTAGCTCCAGCGCCTTCAGTCATTTAAGCCCGGGTGCTTTCTGTCCTGTCCCCCCACCCCACCCCCCATCGAGGGGCCTCATTAGCTGGAAATATGAACCACTTAGTAGTTCCATTAACTCCACACTTCCACCATGCTTCATCTCGGCCTTTCTTTCTGCACTGCCCTTTCCCTCCATTGCCGCCTCTCCACTCATTAGCTGGAGGGCTGCGCACCTCTCCACTGAGAGCCTTTGCCTCACTCCCTCTCTCACCCGCTTCCTTTCCTTGTCTATCTTGCAGCTTTAGACTCAAAGGACACAGATATCTTGAACCAGGACTACTCCTTGGTGAGTTCTTAATGCTGGCTGTCCGGCAGGGGTTGAGAGGCCCATAGCTCTGGCCCACCAGCCCCTCACTGTCCATGGCGCCCTAGAGTGGGTGTCACAGATGCCCCCCTTCCAGCTAACTTCACCATCACTTCCAACCACATGGGCTCTTGCCCTGTGCCTTTCTGCATCCTGACTCCTGCCCACAAGCCTGCCTCAAGATACCTTCTTATCAGCAACCTTGAAAGAACTTCCAGAGAGGCTGCTTCATGGAGCTCCCAGACAGCCTGCTCCCCATGGATGTTTCCAGCAGTTGCAGCAGCACCTGTACCCCAGGTTCCTAGACCTTGAAGGACTGGCAGCTGCCTACTCTCTCCTCCCCCTTGGAGGCTCAACACCCTCCAAAATGCTGTTCTCCCACACCGCAGCCTTGTTCAGGTCTCCTCTCCCAGTCTTAAAACAAAGACCATAAACCGGGCATGGTGGCACACACCTGTAGTCCCAGCACTTGGGAGGCAGAGGCAGGCAGATCTCTGTGAGTTTGAGGCCAGCCTGGTCTACATAGTGAGTTCCAAGACAGCTAGGGCTACAGGGAGACCCTGTCTCAAAAAGACCAAAAGAAAAACAAAAAAGACTCAGAATGTCTGTCAGGGTTGTTACAGAGGCGTCAGGGTCCTCTGGAAAGAACACTGAGGTTCTCATGAGAGACAGAAAACAGACTGGGTCAGAGTCGGAGGCTGGAGGCTTAAGCCTCTGGGATTTATTCTCACCCTCACTCGTCGTTTCTGAGCTGGTGCCACTAACTGGACTGAATTAAGCCAATGTTTCTTAGATGTCTCCCTTGTACCAGGCCTTGTGTGAGGTAAGGAGGAGTCATTGAAAACTGAAGGTCCCCAAAGCTGTGGGTGAGCAGGCAGCGTGATGGGCAGAGGGAAAGGGCTAGTGGGCCAGGGGCAGAATGAGCTCCATCCCCATGGGCTGCACTCTGGCTCTGTTGCTCAGGGTCTGAGGAGCACAGCTGGCTCCTCTCTCCTTCAGGGAACGGCATACTGGCTCATAGAACCTTCATCCCTTTCCAGGGCCCAGCCAGCCCACACCCTCACAGCGAGGGTCAGCACCAGGGAAATGCAGCCCTGGGGCAGAAAGGGCGCATTGGGGGTTGGGGGGGTCTTACCTCTGCCACTTCCGGTTCATGTGACCTGAAACAAATTGATTCACTTCCCAGGGCTACAGTTTTGTCATCTGTAGGATGGTTCAACACTGTGTTGGAGGATGGAACGAGGCTCAGGGCAGTGCTCACATAAGGAATATGGTCCAAGGGTCTTGGGGTTAGTCACCAACACAATGGCAGGCATTGTGGGAAATGGGGGGGGGCGTAATCTGTGTGCAGGCAAGGAGGGGCAGCTGTTCTGCCCAGAGTTTGATAAAAGAGCTGGCATTAGGGCTGGCTTTAGAGGGCCTGAAGTTTCTCATGAACAAGCACCTGTGTCCAGGACAGGCCCTGGGGAGGTTGGTGAGACTGAGAGGAGAAGCTGGCTGAGCCTGGTTCTGCACTGCGTGTTTTCTGAGGCCCTGGCAGAGGGCCGGGGCGCTGGGGCTGGAGCTCAGTGGCAAAGTGTTTACATAGCATGCAGGAAGCCCTAGGATTGATCCCTAGCACCACATTAACTAGGCATAGTGTACCTGCCTATCATCCCAGCACTTGGGAGGTGAAGGCAGGAGGATCAGAACCTCAAGGTCATCCTTGGATACATAGTTTGGGGTGGGGAGATGGCAGGACCAGGTATCAAGACTATCACAGCCCACAAGCCCAAGGGGTCCACTCACAAAGAAGCCCAGGGAACTATTGTGTGACATGAGAGTCCTGTGCGTTTCTGGGCTGACTGGGCGCTGGAGACAGTGGTAGGCAGAGTGATCCAGACACCACAGAAAGAGGCTAGCCCCTTCTCAGAGCCTCCTAGACAGTGTCCCCACTTCTCAGGTGTTGAGTGCCCAGTGACCCAACAGCTCCTGTCCTCCTCACAGAGACATCGGCTTTTCCTGCACTTGGGTTGGAAGGCCTTAGTGGGTAATAAGTAATAAACAGCCCACCTAGGGCTCTATGAGACCAATTAAGCCAAATACTGATCATCCACCCTGGGGACAACAGAGCTAGGTTGGCTAGAGTAAGATGACCTCAGAGCTGCACTGCAGGGAGGGGAGTTTCACTACAAGTCTGGCTCACGTGCTGGTCCTTCGGGGTCAAGCTCTCCGTGTGGATTGAGCAGCTGGACTCATGTGAGCTGAGTTGCCTCAGGGTGCAACCATCCAGCCATCCATTACCCATCATCCATCCGACACTGATGGGGGGACTCCTCTGCACCAGCCACTAGGGGTGGGCAGCTGAGATGAGAGCCACACAGAGCTCTCTTCTAGGGAAAGGGTAACTGGTATCATTGAGGGAACTCAAGGCACCAGGGGGTGCTGCAGTGGGTGAAGAGAGGAAAGGCCTCTCTGAGAAGGTTCCAGCAAAAACTTGACAGAGATGAGGGTGAGTGTGACGTGAAGGCAGAGGTCTCCTGGCTTTGTGTGCAAACCAGGTGATTAACACAAAGGAAGTGTGTTTTCCTTCCAGGAATCCAGAGCTGGAAGTCAAGGCTTCTGCAGGGCTGGTTCCCCGGAGGCTGAGGGAGAGCCTGTCCCAGGCCTCCCTCCCCGCTCCTGGTGACTGGTTCTAACTGCCACTTCTGCCTCCCACTGTCTCTTCCTTTTGTCTCTGCCCATCTTCTGCTGTCGCAAGGACACTAGTCATTGGGTTTAGCCCAGCCCCTATCCAGTATGACTCTGTGTGTGTGTGTGTGTGTGTGTGTGTGTCTGTGTGTGTGTCTGTGTGTGTGTCTCTGTGTGTGTGTGTCTCTGTGTGTGTGTGTGCGTGTGCGTGCGTGCGTGTGTGTGTGTGTGTGTGTGTCTCTCTGTGTGTGTGTGCGTGTGCGTGCGTGCGTGTGTGTGTGTGTGTGTGTGTGTGTGTGTGTAGGCCAGAGGTTCATATCAGGTGTCTTATTTTTAAAACAGAGTCTCCCACCAAACCTGGAACTCACCACATCAGGTGTCTTATTTTTAAAACAGAGTCTCCCACCAAACCTGGAACTCACCAATTCAGCAAGGCTCACTGCCCAACAAATGGAGGGATCTGTCTGTCTCCACCTCCACCCGGCTCTGGTTACAGAGTGTGCTGCCGTGCCCATCTTTTACATGGATTCTGGGGGTGGAACTCAGGTCCTCACACTTAACACAGCAAGCACTTTCCCACTGCTGCCTTCTTTCCAGCCCCCATGTGACCTCATGCTAATTGAGCTAACTACATCTGCTGAAACGCTATTTCCGAATGAGCTCGTATCCACAGGGACTGGTGTTGGGTAGAACTTGGGAGAGGGGGCTCATGGTTTAATAAACAGCACCGTGGTTTTCCAGGGTATGGTTTTAGTCTGACCTTGAGCCAGCTGAGCTTCCTGAAGCCCTAGTCACCTGTGCATGAGGAAATGGTGACGGTGAGGAAGGTTACAGGAAGTCCTGCGGGAGGCCCCAAGCTTAGCTCCCCACTGTGTGAACCCAGTGTTTACAGTAGTTCCGTGTCACAGAGGTCCCCATTCCTACATCTTCAGAGCTCCAGAGGGACAGAACTAATGGCATACAAAATGTAGGTAATTGAGAGGGGGCTAGGAGGGGGATTGGTTCATATGACAACAGAATCTCCCATGACAGTTGTATGCAGGTGAAGACCCCAGTAAGTTGGGATGCTACTAAAGGGTTCAGTGCCAAAGACCTCAGAGCAGGGGTATGTTAAAGGTTCAAAGCCAGGGGCTAGAGAAATGGTTCATTTAAGAGCACTGGCTGTTCTTGCAGAGAACCCAGGTCCCATTCCCAGTACCCACAGGGCAGCTAAAAATCATCTATAACTCCAGCTTAAGGTGATATGACACCCTCTTCAGACCTCAGCAGGCACTGCACACATAAGCACACATATACGATTGCAGGAAAAACATACATATAAAAAAGAAAAGTTAAAGGCCACAGAAGCTAGGGATTTCCATTCGAGGGTAGAAGGGTATGTCCCAGTTCACCAAACTGCCTGTCCTGGCTTTGTCCTCTCCAGACCCACATCCTAGGAGACTACCCAGTCTACTCTGGAAATACACTCACAGACGCATCCCAAATTAATGTTTTCCAGTTTCTCTTGGTGTCCCTTACTCTAGCCCAGCTGTCCCAAAAATTAGTCCTCACACCCTGCCTTCCTTACCTACAACTCCTCCTTCTGCACAGCCTTGCCCCAAGAGGCCCCCATGGGCTGGAGAGCCTTGGCCAACACCCATGTGCGTTTGCCACATCCTCCCAAGTGGCCCTAAGTCAGAGATCAGTGCAGCTCCTTGTTTTCTTCCTTTAGTTCTTTGGTAAAACACCTTGACAAAAACAACTTTAAGGGGGAAAGGATTTATTATTCCACTTACAATTCCAGGTTATGGTGTGTCATTTGGAGGTCAGGGCAGGAACTTGAGGCAGCTGGTCACATCCCATCCAAGAGAGAGGGAATGAAGGTTCCCGTGCTTGGTGCTCAGCTGGCTTCCTACTCTTATAGTCCAGGGCCCCAAACCAGGGGATGGTGCCTCCCACTTTCAGGCTGGATCTTCCCACATCAGTGAATGCAATCAAGATAATCCCCCATGGACACGCTCCCAGGCCAACCAGATCTAGACAGTCCCTCATTGAGACTCTCTTCCCAGGTGATTCTAGGTGTGTCACGTTGACAATGAAAACTAACCACAATACCCCCATTCTACAGAAGAGGGACAGGTACAAATTGGCAAAAATCCCTTGCCTTATCATGTAGTGGGTTGGTCCACTCCCTGCCAGACCCTCACCCCCACTGCCTTATGGGAGCTTATATATTAGTCCAGGACCATAGCAGGTTATCATCACCACCACCAACACCACCACCATCATCATTACTATCACCACTATCATCAGGGCCCATTGTCATCACCATCACCATCATCATTACATTACCATCATCATTATCATCACCACTAACAACACCACCATCACCATCATTATCACATCACCACCATCACCATCACCATCTCCACCACCATCATCTCCATCTTCACTATCACAATCATCATTTCCATCATCATCATCTCCATCCTCATCAGACCTCATTCTTGTTCTTAGGATCCCGCGGTTTAGCACATACCATATACCCAGTGCAGGCTGCCAAGCTGCCATTACTGACTTTCTGTAATGATTTCATCTGGGCTACTTGAATGCAAGCCCCTTGAGGGCAGGACCCAGATCCTGACCTCATCCATCTACTCAAGGAGTCTGGGACAGTGCGGAGAGCAGGAGGTTGGCACCAGATGGCAGAACAGCCTGGAGTGAGGACCTCCAGTTCTATAAATAGGGACATTGGTAATACTGGCCTGACACCCCAGCAAGGATTAAGGGAAGTCCCGAGTTGTCAAACAAACTCAAACTCTGGGCTGCTTGGTGACCTCCACAGAGCTTGGCCCCATGGGAAAAATGTAGGATTCTCCACAGGTGGGTCACAAAGGCCTGGCTGCCCCAACATCTACCATGGTAACTATCTCTCACTTCCATGTGTAGAGAGCCTCCTTTCCAGCCTGTGTTCCCTGGGCCACTCCAAGTTATGCTTTATGACTCCACTCAGCAACCCCAACTCCACTCAGCAACCCCCACACTGGCTAAAATCCAAGGCTGAAAATATAAAAAGTTAGCAAGGCTGTGGAGCACCCAGAACATCATATACTCTTCCAGGGGTGCGGGATGGTTCAACCACTGTGCAGAATAGTTTGGAACTTTTAAATTTTGAGACAGGGTCTCATGTAGCCCAACTGAGCCACATGCCCTTGGCATTTCTTTTGCAGTTAAACATGACCTACCCTGGGGCCCAGGGATTTCCCTCCTGGCTGCTTACACAGGAGAAATACAAGCACGTGCTCATGATAAAGCATCTCAGGAGGTTCAGGCAGCATTTTAAATGACTAGAACCTAGAAACATCCCCAAATGTCTCATCAGCAATGGCAAAACCAGCAGTAGTCCATCCTTATTATGGGATATAGACAGCTATAATAAGGAATGACTCATTCACAAAACATCATGGGAGACCGCTCAGGGAATAGGTCTGGTTCATACCAGGCATGTGCCACCTGCAGCCCATGGGCCACATGTGTTCCAGGATAACTATGAGACTCAACACAAGATCATAAACTGACTTAAACATTATGAAACTATTGGTAACTTTATATATATATATATATATATATATATGTATATGTATATATAATTCAGTCCCACAGTTCTTGCGTGTGAACTTTGTGGATGTCAAAGACTTGGGTAGATTTTATACCTTGATCTGGGAAGCAGCTACGGGGTGTACGAAACCAAGCTGAGCCCTAATTATACCTCCACGTGTGAGTGTGTGTGTGTGTGTGTGTGTGTGTGTGTGCGTGTGTGTGTGTGTAGCTCAGACCCCCCCCCCTCAGGCCCCTCCCCTCCCTGGGGTCCTTCCTACCCCACCCCCCCAACTGGCTCAGGGGCCATTGCATCACTGCTGCCCCCCCACCCCGCCCCGCGCCCCTTGTAGCCATCTGCCTGCAGCTCTAGAGCTCCCCTTGTGGCCGCAAGTGGGTATTGCATCTCTTTCATCCACGTAGCCCAAGGGTCCAGCGTCGCGCCTGCTGTCTCTGTCCACTACGCTCAGTAGATATTGCTGAACAGACAAATGAGGAAACGACTGATATGTCTTTATCTTTACAGCCGTAACTACATGCTTATAACTGTACACGCCATTTCCACCTCCTCTGATGTCCTTCTCTATTAAATCTATATAGACCCTAAACTTGATTTCTATCGTGTATGTCCCTGGTTCTGCAAGGCACCCTGGACTCTGGGAAGGTGCCTGTGAAGCCGTGAGCCCCAGGCAGCTCACAGGTGCTCAGCGGTCCCGTAGGGTGACCCACAGCAGCCTCTGTCAGGCGCTCCCAGCAGGCTGGCCCTCTTCTTGTGTCCTCTGCCCTCCAGCCTGGACTTTCCAGTTCAGGCTCCAAACCAAGATTGCAGGGATGCATGTCTGACTCTGCTGGATCTCTCACTCTTTTCAGTCCTCAGTTTACTCATCTCTTAAATAGGCTGGTACTATTCTAGCCTCACTGGGGCATCAGAGAGCATGTAAGTTTTGGGGCCTTGAGCACTGAGCCTGGTAGTTTCATGGACACTGACCAGTCACTTGCACAGGTTTTATGAGCTGAATGGGGGTCCCAGGTGTAGCGAGTACAACTCTACCACCTCACACACAGAGGCCTCCAGAGCCCTCCGGGCTGCAGAGGGGTCTTTCTGCTCAGACCGTAGAACCCCAGGCTGCCTTGAAAAGGAGGCTCCTACAGGACCCTGGATGCCAAGGAGGAACTGATTAACCCATGACAACAGATCAGCCTGAACCTGGCAGAGGTAATGACCCCAAACCTTAACTCTACCAGAGCACACTGCCCAAACTGGGCTCCCAGGACATCTGGTGCTGAGGACTGGCGGAGATCTGGTAACAGCAGCAAAGGCGAGACCTGCAGTTCTTTCCCAGGCTCCACTGTTACTGACTGCAACTTTGACATCTCTGATTTTTTTTTTTGTCTTTTTGAGACAGAGTCTCCCTGTGGTTGACCCCAAACCTTAACTCTACCAGAGCACACTGCCCAAACTGGGCTCCCAGGACATCTGGTGCTGAGGACTGGCGGAGATCTGGTAACAGCAGCAAAGGCGAGACCTGCAGTTCTTTCCCAGGCTCCACTGTTACTGACTGCAACTTTGACATCTCTGATTTTTTTTTTTGTCTTTTTGAGACAGAGTCTCCCTGTAGCCACAGCTGGCCTGGAACTTCCTATGTAGACCAAGCTGGCCTTGAACTCACAGAGATTTGCCTGCTCTGTCTCCTGAGTGCTGAGACTAAAGGTGTGCGCCACCACACCTGGCTTTGCTTCCCTTCTCAGGGAAAGGTAGTTACAAGGCCTGGCCCTCTCCCCACCCACAGGAGCTTGATGTGGACTTGGTGACAAAGGAAGGACAGTCCTGTGTTCTGTGCTGGCTAGGAGGGAAGGGAAACTGAGGAATGGAGAAGTTACCTAGGATGACTTCAGTCATAGGAGTACAGAAATGCAACATTGGGGGTCTGAGGAGATGCCTCAGTTTGTAAAGTACTCTCTATACATGCATTACAACCTGAGTTTGATCCCTAGTACCCATGTAAAATATGTGAGCATAGTGGCACACACTTGTGTGCCCCGCGCTGGGGAGGTGGAGTACCCATGTAAAATATGTGAGCATAGTGGCACACACTTGTGTGCCCCGCGCTGGGGAGGTGGAGACAGACAGATCCCTAAAGCTCACTGACCAGCTAGCCTAACCTAGCCAGCCAGCCCCAGGTCCCAGTGAGAGACCCTGTCTCAAAACACAATGTGGGGGCTAGGGAGATGGCTCAGGAGTTAAGATCACTCTTTCAGAGGACCAGAGTTCAGTTCCCAGCACCCTCACGGTGGCTAACAACCATCTGTAACTCCAGTTCCAGGAGCTCCAACACCCTCTTCTGGCCTATGTGGCCTATGTGGGCATTGCATGCACAGTACACTTACATACATGCAGGCATGCACTTATAAATATTAAATAAATAAATAGATAAATTTCTTTAATAAAAAACAAGGTGCACAGTTCATGGGCATAATACCTGAGATTGACCTCTGACCTCCACATGCATATACACATGCACCTGCATGCACTCCTGAACCTGCACACACTCCTGCATGTACCTGAACACACATGCACACACACACAGATGAAGCACAAAGTTGGATTTCACATAAGAGGCTCAGGGGGAGATCCTGCCAGGCCTCTGCTTCTTCTGACTCTAAAGCTCTTGAATCCCTCCAGCTCTGACTTCTTGCCAGAGACTGGTACAGACACGCTGTTTGGGAGAAATTGGAAAGTTCAGGGTGGGCAAGATGATTGAGCAGGTAAAGGTGGGATTGCTGCCAAGCCTGATGACCTGCATTTGTCCCCAGGACCCACATGGTAGGAGAGAACCCACTGCAAAGGGATACCCTCTGACCTCCACATTCAAATCATGGCACATGTGGTCTGCCCCCAAAATAAATTAGTAAAATCTAGTTTAAAAAATGAATCATCCAGGGGCTGGAGAGATGGCTCAGTGGTTAAGAACACTGGTTGTTCTTACAGAAGACCTGGGTTCGAATCCCAGCACCCACATGGCAGCTAACAGCTGTCCTTAACTCCAGTCCCAGGGGATCTGACAGCCTCTTCTGTCTTCCGCGGGCATTGCACGACATGGGTGCACTTACCTACATGCAGGCAATACACACATACACATAAAATAAAAATAATAAATAAATTATTTTAAAGTTTAAAAAGAAAAGGATCATCCAAGTCCCACTGTCCCAAGTATCCTGCCATCATTTCAGAATGATCGTCTATGCCCTTGTGCACATGGGTTCACATAAACTGGAAAATTGTCCACTCTGGGTTTTAGCCCAGCATTATGGACATTTTTTTACCTGAAACTATGTCCTCCAATGTGCTTTTACTGCCGCCCATATTACAGTCCAGACAGGCCCAGTTGAGGCGTAGGTCCATTTCCTGGCTGCAGGGAACCCTGGTAGCAGCAGCAGCTTCTGTGAAATGCCCCTGGTGACAGGTGCTTGATGGCTCATGAGACAGCAACATCGAATTTCCGTGTGCCTCTTAGAGAAACTTTCCAAGGTCAAGATGGACTGTATCTCTTCCCATACCAGTATCCATTCTGCACTTGGGGTAGTGTGGCCTGTCCTCTCCTTGGCCTCATCCACATCCTCCCCACCTGAAAGCCCCTCTACACACCCACCTTCACAGGATCTCGGTTGGGGGAATGAGCACCTTTGCCAGCAGCCTATGCAAGCCTCTCAAGGCTGCAGCTCAGAGAGTTTTGCAGACTCAGAGATTGACCCAATGTTAACTCTAGACATCAAATCCTGGTCCTATCATTTCCTGGCTCTGTGACTCAGGGAAGGTATCTACCTCTCTGAACTTCTGTTTTCTCAGCTATAAAACATGTTTAGTAACAGTAGTTACATCTAGGTGTTTCCCCAAAGACTTCATGTCCAGTTTCCTTGAAGACCATTTAGTCCAGGACCAGTTTCTGGCAAAGACCCAATAGATGACAAATAACAGTCCTGATGGCAGGGACCACCTCTCTATGGGGGTCCTGGGGACAGTCTCAGTTGGGCTATGGAGCCTCACTGAGTTGTCCCTGCCCTGCCCCCACCCCAGCTGTCAAACGCCGGTGACCCCAGCTGTCAAACGCCAGTGATAATCTCATCCTTCATGGATTCCAGTGCCCAGAGTAGGGGCCAGGGCTGGAGTCTTGAAGCCGATCGATACATTATTTAACAGCAAGAATGCAAATGAGAATAAATTAACGAAGGCACTCTCCCCACTGCTCCCCATCCTTCCCCCTCCCCTCCCCTTTTCCTCCTCTCTCCCATTCTCCCCGACTGTCCAATTGCTGACAAATTCACTAGAAAATATCAAAACAGCCTCTGGCTGGAACCTGCCATGGTGATGTACCATTATCTATTATTGATGCAAACCTTGACAAGCTCTCTCTTTAAGGAAGACGAACACAAGAGAGCACAGCTAATCTGTGTTTAAAGGCACAGACTCTCGTTTCCCCCTCCCCAGGGCCCACCCAGCACTGTGAAGCACTTACCAGCTACAGTTGCCCCCCCATCCCCCACCACAACCCCCTGCTGGGAAGTCCTCAGAGGCCAGAGGGACCAGAATCCAGTCATGACAGGAGCGGAGATCCAGACAGAGCAGCTGGAAGAGGGGTTGTCTGCCTTTCACCCTGGATGGGCCTCAGTTTCCCTTTTTGGAACACCTCTCAAGGCCAACATTCTAGCCGGACCTTAGGAGCCAGGCAGGAGTTTCAAATCAGAGAGTTCTGATCCCAGTCTTGGTAGCTCAAAGAGTTTTTCAAGCAGAGACACTGTCTATGATATCACCATGACAGGCCACATCATTACACATTTGTCCAAACCCAAAGAGCATCTCATACCATGAGTGACCCCTGGTGTCACCTTTAGGTAATGGTTGTGTGTCCTGTAGGTTCACTCTGTACCAGGTCTCTCTCTAGAGAGGCTGGCCACAGGGGAGGCCGTGTATGTGTGGAGGGGTCAGGGGAAACTTCTACACCATCTTTATTTTGTTATCAACCTAAAACTGCTCTAAAAATAGTCTGTTTAAAATCCCGCCAGTGATCGTCACATACACTAGTAGGATTTGCTGAAGGAGACAGAGGCAGGAGGATCTGGAGTTCGAAGCCAGCCTGGGTTACACATTTTGTTTTTAACCGGGCATGGTGGCACATGCCTTTAATCCCAGCACTCGGGAGGCAGAGGCAGGCGGATGTCTGTGAGTTCAAGGCCAGCCTGGTCTACATAGTGAGTTCCAGGACAGCTGGGGCTACAGGGAGACCCTGTCCCCCCCCCAAAAAAGACAAAACAAAATCCCTTCCTTTTTATCCAGGCATAGAGGTTCCCACTGTGGAAGCTAAGGCAGGATTGACGTAAATTCAAGGCAAAAAAATCCAAAAAATTTCCCTTAAAGAGTCTATTTAAATATTTCAAGGTTAAGGGGTGCAAAAATGGCCCAGCAGTTAAGAGCACTGGCTGCTCTTGCTGAGCCCCCAAGTTCAGTTTCCAGAACCCACCTGACAGCTAACAACCGTGTCCATAACTCCAGTTCCAGGGGATCTGACGCCCTCTTCAGGCCTCTGCAGGCATTGCACAATGCAGGTGCACTTACATATATGTAGACAAACCACTCATAAAATAAAAATTTTTAAAGTTCAAGGTTAGAGCTAGAGACATGATTCAGCATCTAAGAACTGGTACCATTCTTCCAGAGGACCTGAGTTTGGTTACCCAAACCCAGGTCAGGCAGTTCACAACTGCCAATAACTCCAGCTCCAGGGGATTCGACACCCTTTTCTGATCTCTCAGGCACTGCACTTACATGCATATACCCACACATAGGTGCACACACATACACACAATTAAAAATAAGAATGCACCCATTGAAGTCTGCATATTTGGATGAGAGATATTGCTCAGTGGTAGAGCATTTACTCAACATGCACACAGGCTGAGTTCATCCTAATACCACACAATCACATCTGTAATCTCAGCACTCTGGAAAGTGAAGCAGGAGAATTGCTTCTGGCTTGAGACCAGCCTGGGCTACATGGTGAGTTCTGCATTGCGTAATGAAACCAAAATTAGTTAATTAAGTTGTGGGCCCTTGTCTACAAAAGAGCTTCATTAGGTGACATTTGGGAAGGGTGGAGAGGCCCAGAACAAACGAGCCTGTAAACAGCACAGCTAGGAAGAGGCAGCTGGACAGGAGGGGGCAGCTGGCAAATGCCAGTTGAAAACTGAGGCTATAGGGTGTCTGGGGGAGCCACACAGTGTGGGGCCACACCCCCGAGGGATGTCAGGTTTGGCAAAGAAATTAGACAGTAGCAAGTCTCACTTGCTCAAGGGTAAAGCACTTTGTTAAAAGTGCCTTCAAAAAACAGTGTCTTTGGGACCTTGGAGGCTCCAGACTCGTTACTGTGCTGCACACATCACAGCATGCACAGAGCCTAGGGGCCACAAACCAGAATGCCTCCCTGGGGACAGCAGGTCACCAAAGGAAGAGCAGCAGGGAGGCTCTAGGGAGCAGAGGGGACTATGACAAAGGGAGACCACAGGTCAGTCCCGAACAGGCAGCTGCTCTTGAGTGCCTGTCTCCCCACAATGGAAGAACTGGACCCACAGGATTCAGGTCTTTCCTGTCTTTGAAGAGAGATACAAATCAAGTTTTAATACAAGATTACATTGTCAGTTAATTTTTATTTTATAAAGCAATGCCAAGGCAGATCAAGCCTGTCCGAAGACTGAGCCCAGCCTGATAACCACGGTTGACCAGGCTCCCTCTTTCCAGAGGTAGAAATTGAGATCTGGAGAGGTTTAATGGTATTCTCCACCTGCTGTCTGGCCCTGTGTTCCTTAAACACTTTGGTACATTTTTTGGATCAAGCAAGAGCAGTTTGGGGGCAGTCCAGGATGCAAAATAAGAATCCCTCTGCAGGGAATTCTGTGGGTGAAGGACTTGCTCTGGGGAAGCCTATTCCAGGCCTTCCCAGGTCCTTGCTCCTTCCCTCTTCAAAACCAGCAGGGTTCCAGTGGTTAAAACACTGGCTGTTCTTGCAGAAGACCCAGGTTCAGTACTCAGCACGCATACGGTGGCTAACAACTGTCCTAACTCCAGTTCAAGGGGATCCGACAGCCTCTTCTGCTGGCATTGCACAGCACGGGTGCACTTACATACATCCAGGGAACATACTCATCCACATAAAAAATAAAAATAAAGAGGCTGGAGAGATGGCTCAGCGGTTAAGAGCACTGACTGCTCTTGCAGAGGACCCGGGTTCAATTCCCAGCACCCATATGGCGGCTACGAACGGTCCTTAACTCCAGTTCCAGGGGAATCCAAAGTCCTCTTCTGACCTCCGTGGCACTGCACAACACAAGTTCACTCACATACATGCAGGCAATACACTCATACACATAAAATAAAAATAATAAATAATATTTTTAAATAACTAAAATAACTTTAAAACCAGCAGGGTTCCCTACAGTTTCTCTGTCTCTGACTTCTATCTCCATTTCCACAACTCTCATTGTCTGTCTGTCTGTCTGTCTGTTGGAGACAAAGTCTTGCTATATTGCCCAGGTTGGCCTAGAACTCATGATCCTCCTGCCTCAGCCTCTCCTGTGTTAGGATTACAGGCATGTTCCACCATGTCTAGGTTATCTCTCTAATTTTGATGCTCTTACCTCTTTTTTCCTTTCTTTTTGAGACAGAGTTTCATGTAGCCCAGGTTGGCCTCAAATTTGCTATGTAGCCAAGGATAGCCTTGAACTCCTGATCCTCCTGCTACACCTCCCATGTGTTAGGATTACAGCCGAATACCACCACACCTGATTTTGCCTCCCATTGTGATTTCACTGGGCTCGTTCCAGAATCCAGATAATCTCCTCTGTCAGACATTTTTCTTGTTGTTGCTAACTAGAAACAATTTAAGGAAGAAATTTTTCTTTTGGCTCAGCACTTTGGCAGCTTCAACCCATCACGGTGAAGAAGGTGTGGTGGTCAGAGTAGCTGATGTGAGCGACTGGTCACACCATGGTACCCGCCAAGAGCAGAGTTACCTTCAAAGACCCACCCCTAGTGGCCTATGTTACTTGGCCAGGCCCCATGCTCCAAAGTTTCAGAGCCTCCAAAAATCAAGTATTCAAACACACGAGCCTGGGTGGGACATCTCCTTTTCAAACTGTGACAACTCCCAACTTGATATCCTCGGTTTGATGACACTTGCAAAATGCCTTCTGCCATGTCAGGTAACAGACTCACTCAGGGCAAGAGGACATGGGCATCCGTGGTAAATAAGAAAAAGGGAACTGGGCCAGTGAGTTGGCTCAGTGAGTAAAGGCACTTGCTGCCTGACAATGTAAGCCTGAAGACCTAAGTTCGATCTCAGGAACCCACATAAAGGGGAAGGGGAGAACGGACTTCACAAAGTTGTCCTCTGACCTCCACACACATGCCATGGCATGCATGCCCCCCCCCCACATAATGCACACATACACACACACACACACACACACAGAAAGAAAGAAAGAAATGTACACACACACTAAAAAGAGGGAAAAGAATGTGGGTATTGCACAAATGATTATTAATAAAGCTGAAAGTGAAGAAAGTGTTTAATAAAATGTGCAAGAAATTTATCTGATAGAAAGTAGAAAACAGTCCATAGTTGTTAAAGAAA